>NW_017732147.1:179064-211855 GCF_001890085.2 Hipposideros armiger | reverse complement strand
CCCCCCACCACCCCATGGCAGGAGTCCCGTAGATGCTGGCTGAGTCGGTATATATGAAGGTCCCATATATACCGGGGGCATATATGGGGTAAATGGTCCCAGCAACTCATATACCCCATATATGCCCCCGGGCAGGTCCCAGCAACTCAGCCAGAGCCTCTGCATTCTCCCAGAGGAGTTCTACCGAGGCAACTACTCAGTTTCCCAGGGTGCAGATCCCTGAGTCACACCCCAGTTCCCCAGGAGGCAGGCAGGCTGAGGCCTGTGCAACACTCCCTAGGAAAGCATATGGTCTATCTCCATGTTCTTTTCTTTACTCATTTATTAATTCAGAAAACAAATGTTTGTTTACCACCGACTGTGGCCAGGTTCAAGCCCGTATGTGGGTAAAAAAGACACCAAGCCTCAAGCATCAAAAAGCACAGCAATCCTGTGCATCCCCAGGCAATATCTCCTCCCAGGACACAGAGGCCATCAGCGCACACAGCCCAGAGGGGGGCCACTTTCTCTGCCCTCCAGAAGGTCTAAAGCAGTCTGCCACTTTCCCTTTCCTTGTACTGATGGAGCCGGGGTGTGAACACTCCTCAGCTCAGTAAAGAGGGTAAAGTAAGGGAGCAATGGTGAAACCCAGGTGGTGCTGTCATGTGAAGAAAGCACCATCGGCAACAGGAACAGGGGAGCGCCAGGCTCCTCTCTGCTCCTCACCTTCCCCTGGGGACCTCCTTCTCCCTACCAAGGCAGCCTGCTTCCCTGGCACTGCATTGGCCACCAGAACCCCGGCCTGCAACTCCCTGCGCACCCGTTAATTTGGGGCTAGACAATAAATTGGAGAGAAGATTTCTTCTCATTTGATCCTCAGCTGTCCCTCACCCGTGTCCTGCCATCTCTCTTCATCAATGTGCCTGTCAGTACCCTGGAGTGATGAATCAGCAGGTGTCCAAACTTGCATGTTCATTTAATGCACTGAATAAAACATTACTCACAGATTAACTGAGCAGTTTTAAGTGAACAACCATTTTCATCTGTTTTAAATTTTCATGGGTACTTTTCTGAAGAACAAGTACATTGTTAATAATTAAGGGGAATGAGACCTTGTTAATCTCCCTGTATTTTAATAAGGTCCTACTGTGCCCCGGCCATTTATATTTAAAACAGCTCCATTTTTCCCTGAAGTTGTTTCCTTTGAGGAGAGTCCCGGTGGGGCAGGTTGGTGGAGGGGGCGGTCGAGGAGGTCCACAAGTCTCAAAGGAATACTGGGAGCTGGCCTCAGGGTTTCGGGATAAAATCAGGGAAGCTGTGGGGTGAGGAGATGGGACCAGAGCAGCTCACGGTGGGGTTAAGCCCACCCAGCACCAGCAGGACCCAGGGACAAGATGGAGTTGAGGGGCTGCTGCAGAGAAGCAGTCAGAAGGTCTAATCAGCAGAAAGAAAGGACCAAGCATAGGGTAGAAAGAGAGTTGGGAGAAGGGAGAAGGAAGCCCTGGGCAGTTTCACACCTTGTTATCCAGAAGGAGCCCCACTGTGCTCTGAAGCGCTGACAATTCTGAGCTACACATCCAAACAAAGCAAAGTCAGAACAAAAGCTACCACATCCCTGTACGTGGTATGTATGAGGCACCATTCTTTAAGCCCTGTGCACAAGCATGTTATCTCGTTTAATCCTCACAAGACCCAAGGTACATTCTAATATTATCCCCATTTCATAGATTTGAAAAAATGAGGCCATAGACAGGTAAAGCAATTTGCTTAGGGTTATATATTTAATTACCCACACAGCCAAGGTTAGAATGCTGGTCTGCTTGGCTTTAAAATCTATGCTTGTAACCACTATGCAGTGTTGGGGAGACGAGCAGCCAAAAACCTGCCTTGGCGACAAGTCTATTATTTCTGTTTCTAGGGTCTGGCTCTCCTCAGGCAGTCATCTCCTAAGACTGTCCTGGGGCCTATGCTGCCTATCCCCATCCCACACTGCTCCCCAGCACCTACCATGGCGTGAGTGTACCCTGGCCTGGCCCACTCCTGTTAAACACTCCATCTGGGGTGGAAGGCAGATGACTGAGAGGGAAAGGAAGAAGTCTTGGTTTGGATGGCGCAGCTTTGGCCTGAATTGAAAGTCACTCGAGTGAGTGATTTCATGTCTGTATTTTCTTTCATCTGCTTGGGAAAGTAAAATGACCTAACAACTAGAAAATAAAATGCATCTCACAAACAGCTCTAAAATAAAAATGCCAGTGCAGCCCACACGGAATCCAAAAAACCCACAAGCCATTGGCACTGGTACTAGCTGGGTGACTGGAAGAACAGTTCAGCTCTCTGAGCTTTCTTTGTGGCATACACATTACATATGTATTACATGTGTGTTGAAAGAGCGTTCGGCTCCTTCTCAGTCTTGTATCCCCCACTTTCATTATGTTAATCTCATGTTGCCAGGCAAGAATGAGGAAACAAAAATCTACCCCGAGACATATGCGGTGTTCTTAGCACAGCCTGGCATGCATTCAGTACTCAGTAAATGACTCGTGTTATTCTTGTTACTATCTTTATCTTTTACATAGCACTTTAAACTTTATTAGTTCAGCCTCATTTTGTAGAGACTCAAAGAGATTCAGTAACTTGTCCCTGACCAGGGTATTCTACTTGGGTCCTAAGTGAATACAGTTCAACTGCTTGTGCCTTCCCCACACCGCTCCACACCCCTGGTTGAGACAAACATACTTGATGCCCGTGTCTGGCTGTACTTATTTTGTCTTGTCTTGCTGGAAAAAGCTTCTGCCAACCCTCCTGTTATGGACTAAATTGTGCCCCCCCCCCAAAAAAAAAATTTCATATGTTGAAGTCCCAACCCCCAGTCCCTCAGAACGTGACTGCATTTGGAGATAGCGTCTTTAAGCAGTAATTAAGGTAAATGAGATCATTACGGTGGGCCTTACTCCTATATGACTGCTGTCCTAATCCAATATGACTGATGATAAGAAGAGGAAATTGGACACAGGCACACACAGAGGAAAGGCCATCGGAGGACACAGTGAGACAACAGCTGTCTACACGCCAAGGAGAGAAGCCTCAGGAGAAATCAAACTTGCCAACACCTTGATCTCAGGCTTCCATCCTCCAGACTGTGAAAGAATAAGTTCTGTGCTGTAAGCCTCTCACTCTGTGGTTACAGCAGCTGGAGCTGACTGCTATACCGCCAGAGTCTGCATTCAGGAAGCCGGGGTGCAGCTCCTCTGCCCATTCTCAGCCACTCCCTCCACACCCACCTACAACTCCTTCTTTCTTCACCTTTGCCACCACCCTTCTCTTCCCCACTACGATCCATCTTCCTGATTGTCTATTTAAGTCCAACAATAGACCTCCTCTGACTACTCTGGTTGAGAGTCTCTTGACCCAACCTTCTACAATGCTACGCCTACATGTGTTCATGTGTGTGTGTGTGTGCGCACATGTGAGCATGTGTGCATGTGTGTGTGGATTTAGTTATCTCTTTGACTCCTATTAATAGTATATACTCCCTAAGGGCAGGGAGCATATCTAAATTCATCCGATGTCAACGCTCAATGGGACGTTACGGGCCATTCAGTCCATGACCTTGATTTTACAAATAAGGAAAGCACATCCAGAAAGAGGAAGTGAATGGCCTCGTCAGGGACCATTTGAGGCCCCAAGCTATCCTGCCAGGCCACAAGCCTGTTCTTTGGCTCTTTAAGGTGACCCAGGGACCTTGTGGATAGCTCTGTGGTTTATCCATAGAGTCCCTGGGACACCCTCAGACACTGCTCCCTCCCTCCCTTTTTACTTCCTCAGGTATCCTGCTTTTTTCTCTTGAAGACAAGGTGCTCACCAGTGCTGGCACTGCCTGCACAGGGACACATGGGAGCAAAAGCCAATGGGGATTCTTTCCCAGGTACACTGAGGCCCCTTCAAGAGTTCATCTTCACAAATACATGAAACCCTACATTAACATGTCTCACATTTATGAGTTTACACATAATTTTTCATGGCTTAATTCATATTTTTCTCTCCTACCAGACTGAAAGGGTCATAGGAGCAAAGAAAGTCTCTGGTGTGTCCCCCGGTGCCCAGCAGTGTCTGGCACATAGTAGGTCTTCAATAAACACATGTTGCATGAATAGATACGTATGTGCACAAGCAGACACATGGGCACAGATGGTGTCTCACAAAACACATGCAGTCGTGCGCGCTGTCACATGTGAATGCATATCCACACTGCACAGAAAGGAACAGGATTCTCACGTGCCAGCTGAGCTCACTGGTCAGGGATGAGATAAAGCTCCTGCAGATACCCGACAGCCTTGGGCTGCTCACATAGCATGTCAGAGCAGGCCTCCTATTTTTCCATCTCTGCTACATGGAGTGAGCTATAGAGATGATCTGTGGGGAGCTGAGAGCCATCTGTGAACTGATAGAACTGACAACAGAGATGCATGCGGCAGTCAAGGGACAATAGTAATAGAATCATATCCAGCCAGGGTCTGGCCTCAGAACCGGCCAGGACCAGGCCCAGGCAGTGTGGAGCTCTCCAGAGGCCTCCAAGACTCCCAGTGGGAGAGACTTGAACACTGCTGCTCCTGGAATGGCATCCACGTGGCCTTAAACACCCACGGATCAGAGCCCAGCCAGAAATTAGAGACAGGGCACAGCCTGGCAGCTGCTTCTACCTCCTCCAACATTGGAAGGAGCCTTTTGCTGGAAGGTAAGTGGGGAGACAGCACCAGCCAGCGGCTCAAGCCCCTGCTTGGCCAGAGCCCCAGAATGAATGGTCTTTAGTCAGGACCCCTGGCACCCTGGCCAGCCTAACACAAGCTTCAGCCAGAACATGGTTTCTTCAGAGTCCCCAGGTGGAGAGGGAGAAATCCATGTGCTCGGGTAGCCCGGTTCAGGCCTGCAGCACAGATCTGTGAGTGCTGAGGCACCTATGGCCACTGTACTTGCCCTGGGAGCTGACACTGTGATCCCTTATTCTGCGTAGGATTGTGACCCACCTCCCCCCCCCCCCAGATAACCAAGCTCTTTCCCAGCTAAATGCAGAAGATGGAATGGACCCATCTTCTACTGGAGCCCGCAAAAATGGGTAAAACATAGACACTAAGCTCTCTGCCACTGCAGGTACGGGAACAAATGCAGAGAGCCTCCCAGTCCATTTCAATGAACTCATCACACACATGCACACACGCACACATACATGTGCATACTGAGCACCAACTCAGTGCCAGTCCCATGCAAAGGGCTGGGAGATGAATCGCACTTGTCATCCTGCCCCTGAAATCAAGGACCTTAGAGTTTTGCCTCCTTAAACCTCTTCTTCACACAGATACCAAAGCAACTTTTGAAAACTAAAAGCATGGTAAGTATTCCCTTTAAAGTTTTCCAGTAGCTCCTCATTCTGTTTCTTAGTGGGAGGCCCTAGTGGCCTGGTACCTGCTCACCTTCAGCAGTATCCCCTTGCCCACCACACCACACCAAGGCCACACTGGTCCCTTCTGCTCCTAGTCCAAACTCACTTCCACCTGGGGCCTCTGCGCCAGCTGCTCTACCCCAACATTCCTAAGCTGGCTCCTTGACAGGCAGGGCGCAGCTGACGTGGTCCTCTCCAGAGCCCTCTCCTGGATGCCCATGTGAAGTAGCCACGTGCAGCCACCGCACAGCTGTACTTTCCTTTGTTTGTCTGTCTACTGCCTTCACTCATCTGCCATAACAAAATGCCACAAACTAGAGGACTTAAATAACAAAAATTTATGTCGCACAGCTCTGAAGTCTGGAAGTCAAAGATCAAGGTGCCATCAGGGTTGGTTCCTGGGACAGATCTCTTTCTGGCTTGCAGCTGGTCATCTTTTTGCAATGTCCTCATGTGCCCTTTCCTCGGTGCATGTGGAGAGAGAGAGAAAATGAGAGAGGGGGAGATCCCTGGCGTCTCTTCCTCTTCTTATAAGGCCACAGTCCTATCAGATTAGGCCCTCACTCTTGTGATCTCATTTAACTTTAATTACCTCCTTAAAGGCCCCGTCTCCAGGTGCAGTCGTATTGGGAGTTAGGACTTCAACGTATGAATTTTGAGGGGGCTCAATTCAGTCCACAACATTTAATAAATATTTATTCAGTACCTACTGTATGTTGCTCACTACTCCAGGCACTGAGATGCAATCGTGAACAAATATACAAAGATTCTGCCCTCATAGAAATTGTGTTCTCATCAGGGAGAGGCAGGCCACAAAAGTAGGCACATAAATTATTGCATTTCAAAGAGTGGTAAGTGCTCTGGAGAACAACACATGGGAAAAAAAGAAGAGAGGAAGTTCATAAGGCCAGGGTGGTTGAGATTTAACAAGGACACTGACGTGGTTATTACACTGCTCACCAATATCCCCATTCTCACTCCTCTTTGGCAGGAGGTAGGATTGCTCTTTCCTACCCAGGTAACATAGGGGTAGCTGTGTGACTTACACTGGCCAATGAAGTGGCCAGAGCCAGCTCTTAACTGCACTGATCCCTCCTGTCCTTTGCAATGTCCCTGAGGCTGGCCCAGTCAGCCTGACTGCCAGGACAAGCTACATGGAGCAGAGACTCTAGCCGGCTTGAGAGGGACATGTAATGTAAGGGAGAAATAACTGTTATTTTTTAATAACTGAGAAATGAGGGTTTGGGGACTGCAACATAATATGTCAGCCCATCCTGACTGGTAAAGGCCTAAAGGAAATGGGGGATCCGCCATGCAGACACAGGAGAAGAGTAATCTAGGCAGAGGGCACAGCAAGTGCAAAGGTCCTGGGGCAAAAACATACTCTGCATGTTCAAGGAAAATAGAAAGCCTGCATGAATGGAATAGAATGAGTAAGGGCAAAGGACAGGAGACAGCTCCGAGGCCATGGGGGTCTTGAGGGCTACCGTAAGATCTTAATGCCAAGTGACAAGGAAGCCACTAGAGTATTTTGAGCAGGACATGACATCTGATATATTTTTAAAAGATCCCTCTGGCTGCAGGAGAGATGGTGAAGGACAAAGGTAGCAGTCAGGAAACCTTTAGGGAACATCTAGGGGAGAGGTTGTAGCCATTTAGACCAGACTTAGAGCAGTGGAGGGGGTGAAACTTGGATTCTGGAATTGTTTTGAAGGTAACACTGATGAGATTCTTTGATGTGGCATGAAAGAGAAAGGAATCAAGGGTGGCTGCTGTGTGTTTGGCCTGGGCAACTGGAAGAATGGAATGATCATTTCCTGAATGGGGAAAACCGTGGGAGGGACAGACCTATGGGCACAAAGCAGGAGCTCAGTTTTGAACTAGCCTTTAAAGAGTGATAGGATGGACTTGGAGGCCTTCAATGCATGAGGCTAACTCTACCCTGATCAGGACGCCTGCAGAGAACGGGTGAAGAGAGCCAGGAGGAGGACCACCACACAGACCCAGGGAAGGCTCCAAGGCGTGAGAATAGGTGGCTGGTGCAGCTTGTGCTTCTGGTACAGACTCCACACCAGGTGAGGGCAGATGGGGGCTGGGGGAGGTTCGACTCATTCCTTCTCTGTGTCCCCTGGAAGTTTGTCTAAAAAGTCTGGAGCTTCTCCGGTCTGGAGGATAGCAGCCAAATTCTTTCACCCCACTACAAGGAGCAGCAAGGAGAGAGTTGTAATGAACCCATGGGCTGAGAAGCATATGCAGGGCAGAAATTGCCCCACAAAGATGGTGGGCCCAGAATACACATGTCCACAGTGCAGTGTCCAGAAAATAGATGGAAAGTGTGAGGTCTCCCCTCTTGGGCACAAGAGATGCGGACGGCAGTAATAAGACACCAATGGTCCATAACTGGCTACAGCCAACCAGCTAATAAAGGGGGAAACTGCATGTGCACCTACCCCAGACATACCCAGGGCTCCTGGAACTAGAGACAGCTGAGTCAAGAGTCAGCCTTTCCCAGTGCAGGCATGACAGTGAACTTGTAGTTGGACCAAGCTGAGGACTTCCATTGTTCTTCCCCCTCTGTAACAGAAACTGGACAAAAATAAATTTTCTCCATTCTCTCTCTCTCTCTCTCTCTCTCTCTCTCTCTCTCTCTCTCTCTCTCTCTCTCTCTCTCTCTCCCTTCCTCCTTCCCTCCCTCCACTCCTTCTTTCCACAAATATGTATTGAGTGCCTTCCACATGCCAGGTATTGGATATGTCAGAGTAAGGATGCAAAGCTATTCAGACATTGTCCCTTCCTGAGAGATGCTCCAATTCAGGCTGGAGAGGAGAACATACAGAGGACAGTCTCAGTACACAAGGGCAGGTGGCGGTGCACAGGAAGTCACAGTCATCTCTGACTTGGAATGAGGACCATGAAGGTTTTAGAGAAGTGGCCACACCTTCACATACCCCATATCACCAGTGTGCCAGGCCTGGACTCACCCAGAGCTGGACACGGGGTCAACAGCTGCTTCCTCACCCACAGCTGCACCGATTCCTGGTGCTGGACCAAACTTATCAAGAATTTCTCCCATTATTAGGACAAGTATGAGTTTGTCCAGCTGTGTGGACAAATTGTGTCGATCTCAATTTGCAGCTGTTGGAATATAGACAATAGGTGAAAATGATCTCTGGCCCAGGTCTCTTCTCCCTTTGAACCATTTACTCTCTCTTCCTTCCAGCCCTCCGAAGGACCCACGTCCTCCTGCTGCCCCTGAATTCCCAGGACAACTCACCATGGTCCTTTCTTGTTCTATTGTTCCCTGCACTGCCACCCAAGTCCACTCCTAAGTTCTCTATGTCTGTCAGGGTGCAGGGTGAGAACTCGGCATCACCATGAACTCCTCTGTTCCACACACACACACACTGCAAATAATGGCCCAAACCAGACTGAATTCTTTTCGCAAAAAGTACTGGAAGGAAGGGAGAGAGGGAGGGAAGGTGGGAAGGAGTGAAAAAAAGATCAAGCTTTGGATGGTGCAATGCTTAAGAGTAAGGCCCTGAGATCAGGTTACTGGCTACAAACATGCTATTTTGGATTTCCCACCATATGACTTGGACAACTTTATCTCTCTGTATCTCATCATCCAAAAATGCATTGATAATCAATGCCTCCCTCATAAGGACTGTTCTGAGGATCAACGGTAATCTCATAAATGATAACCCATATACGGCCCCTCATTCATGATCAGGAAATGTCAGCAGGTGTTATCATGTCATTTGCAGCCAGCAAGACTTGGGAATCCCTGTTCTGTCACTTACTAGCTGGTGAGCTCTGGACAAGTTGCTAGATTTCTCTGCATCTCAGTTTTCTCTTTTGTAAAAGGAGCAATAAAAATGTATTGGAAGGTATGCTCTCTGAAAATTCAGATTGTATCTCTCCCCTGAGTGTATCATAGAAGCACTAGATGCATATTGGTTGAAAGAATGAATAACAGAATCACCTTCACCTCACTGGCTGATTGCTAAAATTAGTTACGTGTGTATAATTCAGGCATACAGTAGGCACTCAGCAAGTACTATCTGAGAGTGTCTCCTTTCTGAAGGCCACTTACAGGAGCAGAACTTCACTGCAGCCAGACAGTCCTAAGAGCCCAGGACTGTTACTCCTGTGTCCTCACCTGCCCACTCCAATCTTAAACTACTAGATGGGCTTTTCAAAGCATACACGCTCTGACAATTAAGTTTGCGAACTTATTGCAATGATGTTGCTAACCATTTTTTGACATCAGAGGGGTTATTCATTTTGAACTTGTACCAACTGGGGAAACAGTTAACCAAATTTACTATTTGAAAGTGCTGAAAAGGCTGCATGAAAAAGTTAGACGACGTCAACTTTTTGCCAACAGCTCATGGCTCCTGCATCATGACAATGCACCAGCTCACACTGCACTGTCTGTGAGGGAGTTTTTAGCCAGTGAAGAAATAACTGTATTGGAACACCCTCCCTACTCACCTGATCTGGCCCCCAATGACTTCTTTCTTTACCCAAAGATAAAGGAAATATTGAAAGGAAGACATTTTGATGACATTCGAGACATCAAGGGTAATACGACAACAGCTCTGATGGCCATTCCAGAAAAATAGTTCCAAAATTGTTTTGAAGGGTGGACTGGGAGCTGGCATTGGTGCATAGCTTCCCAAGGGGAGTACTTTGAAGGTGACCATAGTGATATTCAGCGATGAGGTATGTAGCGCTTTTTCTAGGATGAGTTCGTGAACTTAATGGTTTGACCTCATATATCAGTTCCCTGTTCAGAAATCCTAAGTATCTCCCCTGGAAGTGCAGACTCCTGAGTAAGGCTCTGACAACAACCTCCTCCTGTATGAATCCTTCCTTCAGTCAGATTAAACTTGCTTAGGCCACCACTTCTTCTAGAAATACACTGAACACACACACAAACGTGTGAACCCACCTCACCTTCACCCCCCACCCCCGGAAATCCTACCCATCTTTCAAAACCTTACTCAGATGCCCCATCCTCATTTATAACCACCCTCCTCAGAACTTCCCTATTCTGTGTTCTGTATTCATTTATTTCAGTGTCACTGTTAATTAGGTGCTGTGGGTAAGAACAGGGACTGTCTTTCCACAGGACCAGTTTCAGAGCTGAATAAATAGTGGGCTGAATTCATCAAGTTGTTTTCACTCCCGTGTCCACCTGGACCATGTTCTTCTTGAGTCAGGCTGAATGAATCATGCGTCATTCCCTCAGTGTCCTGGTCCACGGTTCTATTGGGTCGTTGGGAAAGTCATGATGCATTTTTGCATTGAAAAACATAGAAAAATACGTCATGACTTTCCCGATGACCCAATAATAGCAGCTCACTTCTATTCAGAGACGTGCTTGTGTGCTAATGGCTCTGTGGGCTCCTCCTTTCGGATAACGCATCTGCATATTAGCAGGGACTTTCAGGATTTTAACCCACATATGTTAGACAGAACTTCCGCCCAGAGGAGGAGACACTGTGGGGCTTCCAATTCCCCTTGCATCCTGCCACGTGTGGGCACAGCCCCTCACTGGGAGTGGCCCCAGATCTTTGATGCAGAAGGCTGACCCGAAGAGAGCAGCCTCCTGACCAGCCCCCAGCGAGGTTTCATCAGCTGGACTGTCCCCTCGAGTCCCCAAGGCCAGGACGTGACATGTTTCCTGTTTGGTCAGATGGCTGCTGAGTGAGGGCTCATCCCAAATCTTATTTCTCCATGTTTGTTTCCAGGCCTTTCCCCAGCCAGGGACATGACTAGAGAAGCATAGCTTCATGAAGGTGGGTGATGTACATTGTCCCCCAGGACAAGGATTCTCCCTATCAGAATCACCCAAGTGTTCCTTTAGAAATGCACATTCCTGGGCCCCACCCAGACCTGCTTACCTACTCTTGGTATGGGGTCTAAGAGTCGTCTGGTCTCTGGCTCCTGGCTGGCTCATGAAGCATGTTGAGCCAAGATTCAGGGAGCCGGAGCCCCTGACACTTGCTACTGTATTGTACAGTAAGTGTTGAGCACTGACCTTCCTGGGGTTTTTGTAGTTTCTGCATTTGCCATCTCTGGAGACTTTACATTTTTCTGATAAAATTTTAATTCTGGGCCGGCCGAGTGGCGCAGTGGTTAAGAGCTGGCTTGGGACGCCAGAGGGCCCCGGTTTGGATCCCACATATGCGGACCAGTGACACTGCCCTCTACAGCTAAGATGCTGAACGACAGCTCAACCTGGAGCTGGACTGCTGTGAGTCGCCGGCAATGGCGTAGGCTGCAGCCCCTGTGGCAGTGGGTTGCCATGGGCTACCGTGTGTAGCCAGCAGCCAGCGTGAGTGGCCAGCAACGGCAGTGAGCGGCCGTCTGGAGGCCAGCAACTGATCTGCCTCGCCCAGGAAGAGCGCAATGATGGTGCCAGCTTGGGCCAGTGAAGCAATGTCCTCCACAACTAGACTGAAGAACAAAAACAAAACAAAACAAAAAAACAGCAACTTGTCTACCTGTCTGTTCCCTTTCCCCAATTCCCCAATGCTGTTCCCCTCTCCCAATTCCCCAATAAAATCTTTTAAAAAAATTTAATTCTAAGGCCCCCCAATACACACTTGTCAAGTACAAGAGTATAACACCCTATATAAGTGCTTAGATGAGACGCAGAGTCCTATCTGGGGAAGCCAGATGGAGAATGACTTACTCCGGACCAAAAATCCTTAATTTGCTCAGTGCAGCCCTTGCCAGACAGAAACATTTTGCAGCCTTTTCCAGGCATGCCCTGCTCTTCTCCACAGATTCCGCTGCCCCTGGAATTTAGAGGAGAAGCCAATTCACAGAAATAGACTCACGTTATGTCCTGACCACAATTATGTAAAATGGCATCATTATCCTTATTTCATAAGTAAGAAAATAGAGGCATAGACCAGTTAATTAGCATGCCCAACATCTCGTCTGTAACTATTAGAACCAGATTTCAGCTGTCTTCTTCCCACCACTCCAGGCTGTCCCTTCCTGACCTGTTCACCTGGGAGAATCCCACTCACAACCTCAACCACCTCAGCAGCACCCTCTGTGGAGGCTTAGCAGACTAGGAGGTATTCCCACCTCTCCTCTCTTCCCTGACATGGTGCTATCTCCACACGCTGTCACAGCCTTTTCCCCCACGTGTCCAGCTCTGCCACCAGACGGAGCTCTTAGATGTCAGGTCCTGTATTCTACACCCTGCTGATTCTCCAAACTGAAAAGGGATGCTAAGCCATAAAGAGTGGAATGAATATTGCAGACTTGTCCTTGGAGCTGAAAGTGGAAAACATCTTCATCAGCGTTTGCTCCCTCCTCTTTCAGGTTCTTTGCTAGTTTCACCACCCTGTGCCAAGAACAGATAGAGCCACAAGTCTCCCAGCTCAATCTCTGTTCAAAACCCACACCCTTAAGATCTTAGACTTGAGGCTGTTTGATGGCCAGTTCAGCTCAAGCTACCTCTGTTGGTACATGTTTTTTTCATATTTTTCTTTTTAAAAACATCAGTAAATTGTTTGTGATGACTTTAATGTAGATTAAATGATTAGAATCAAGTTTTTTTTTCATTATGGAGTTGAACTATTCTCTACATTTACTGTATAAAGCAACATGGGCCATAAAAGCATGGTATTAGGGGTCCAGTAATTGAATCCAAAGTTGGTGCAGAATTATAAGACATGTACCTGAATGACCATCAGAGCCCCAAACTCAAGCGTGGAAGGAAAGAGGAAGGCTGGAGGTTATGACAATTTCTCCTCCAATAACTGATGTTGGTAAGAAGAGAGGAGTGTGGAAGCGAGGTTGACAAGCTCAGAAGACAGTCTGGGTGGCACCTGACATTTCCGGAAGCTGTCAACATCAAGAGAGCAAACAGGCTTCATTAATCCCAGCGAAGGGCAGCTTGAATGGCTGGCAGCTCCTCTCACTTCTCGGCTCCCCTGTGTGTCTTGACACTCGCCAGAGTTTCATTACCATTAACAGCACTGCAAATTGCACCATCAGCAAAATGCCCAGAAAGTTAATAAACAGCTCCACAAGCAAATCCTGGTAGAAGACTCATCTCTCTGTCTCCTAATGAAAGTGCAACTCCCTGGCATTTCTACAAGCTTCTGGGAGGCAAATTTATCTTGATGCCCAGCTGAGGACTCAGACACTGGACCATCTCTCCAGGCTAGCTGGGAGCTCATTAAGTTTGGAGCCAGAAGACCTGAGTTCTAGCCCAGGCTCTGATGCCCACTAGCTATGTGACCTTGTAAAACTTGCTTAACCTCTCTGGGTCTCAGTTTCCTCGTCTGTAAAATGGGAACAATCATAGCATCTCCTTCACATGTTGTTATAAGGATCAAATGAGACAATTTATGTAAAGTAATTATAAAGTGATGGCACAACACAAAATAATGACTCAAAAAGATGACTATTGTCATTGCTATCTGTCACATGTTCATTATCATATTGACTCAGCCCATGTAACAGGGTATTGTGAGGTTCCAATTAATGCTCTGAAAACACTAAAAATACAGATACGAAAAGCTATCATCATTATTCTTTTTGAGCTAGTGTTTCCCATTCCCTGGTGTCTAAAAGACTCTCCTTCTCACACACTCCCCTCCATCTGTCTGTTCTCTCTGCCTTTCAATGCCATCTTTGCTGTGACCCCTCCCCTTGGTTCTATGCCCAATCCTAGGAGCCGCCAATGCCCTCTGGGTGCCTCTGGCACTTTCCACAGCAATGTTCTCCTCGATATTGGAGGATGGAACATTTTGATAAAGTGATCCATAAACCAGCTGTGTCCTGATTGCTGCTGGGTCCAGATGGGATCAAACAATCAGTGTGACCATGTGGTCCACTTAGGGGAGCCCAGGCCACCTGGAGGCCAGGGGAGCGAGCAGGAGCATATCATCGGCTCACAGCTCCTCCTAACCAAGGCAAAGGGGCAGGAATTCAGCAGCACAGGGGAAGAACAAAATTTGGCTGAGGTTCAAAATAAATAACTGTATAAAAACCACAGACCCTCTGGAAACTCACTGCCCTCACTTAGCCAGCGATTTGGGTATGTTTCCTATTGTCAGAGGCATCTTTGGTGGGGACTGAGTCAGTGTGAGTTTGATTTTTAGAGCCTGGCTTTCTGCTGATAGATAGTATGATGAAATGAAAGGTATAAATTGTCACCCTTTTGCAGTCAAAGATGCTATTGCCACTGCAGTTACTCTCAGGCTGAAGGAAGAGAACAAAGAGAGCAGTGCTTGACTGCTGTAGGATGCGATACCCGTGGTCGGTTGCAATTTGTCTGGCTAACATTCCAGAAGACCCCTCAGATATGTGGCCAGCAGCAGCTTTATTGGGTAACAGTCAAAAGCAACGGCTCTGGAGTGGCCTGAGCTCACCTCTGCCACTTCCTAGCCGCATGAACTTCGGCAAGTTACATGACCATGATAAACATCAATTGCCTTACCAGCAAAATGAATGTAATAACTACTTTACCAGATTGTTGGTTTAAGAAATAAATGCATGGCTGCCTATGGGTACAAAATCTTGCAACTAATAAGCCAACCTCAATAAGGAAATGTATTAGCCCACAAAACAGTTATAGCGGAGAAAATTCCAGGGTTTTGTTTTGTTTTTTCTTTTTGACTGACTCAACAATGTCATCAAGAACCTAGGTTCTTTTCACTCTGCCACCCTCTTTATGTTGTATCTGTCCTCATGATAGGTGTCCTCATGGTCACAGTAGGATTGCCACTGCCCTGGCATCACAACCAGGCATGACACATCCAGAGGAAGGAGATAAGTGCCCTCTGCCTTATGTCTCTTGTCAAGAAGCCTTCCTCAGGTGCCTCTCTCCTCACCTCCCTGTTACATTATTGGTCAAATCGTGTTCCCAGCCCTCAACACATACTCTTTATAAGCCAATGATTTACTAGGGAAATGTCACCATGATTAGCTTGCCTCATGTATAAGGTCAGCTTCTCTGAAACATGTGACGGCATGGTCCCAAAACAGGAGGAAAGCACAGTGGGTTTGAGTAGGGAACCAACTGTGGGCTGCAGCAGGTGAAACACTGAGCACAGAGCCAGGTGTTTAGTGAGCCCATGTTCAACCTTCAATGTTAACTGCTTAATGCAAGTACCTGAATTGTAACTTCGTAATATGAACTGCTAAGCCTCCATGATGATGTGTGTTAAGCATCCCAGCACCCCAGTATGGTCTTCTAGTTGAATACACATGCCTTACAAAAGTTTCCTTAAACTAAGCAAAATGTTAAAAAAAAAAAACTATTTCAAATTTATGTTATTTATTTCCAAAACTAAATTGAGGCAGTTAACCTAATTAAATACAGTTAAAGAAAGCTATACTGATATAAGATATATAGTTTAAAAGATACTTAGGAGAATATAAACATATAAGTACATTTGATACAAATCATCTTTCAATTTTTGCCTTTTGTGATATAAATTAACCAAATTTCTATTTACAGGCACGCAAAGACCCCCCTTTCTAATTTATCCTGAATCTTTCTTGGTTTACCCTTGTGCTTGTCCATGCTGCAGTGCCCGTGTCCTAACTCAGCCAGATTTTCATCAACTTCCTGGGGCTAGCTTTCTTTTACCTAATTAAAGAATCAGTGTTGCCAGTTCCTCTGTATCTTCCATCACTGTGGATTTGCTTGGCCATAAACACCATAATGACAACTATATCATAAGTGAGGGTTGTCTTCTGTAAGCTCCACTCTGTCAGCCTCCTCAATTTTTTTTTTAATAAGGTAAGTATATATAATTGAAAAGTATATATTCTGATATTTTCCACCCTTCAACTCCATTCAACTCTCTGAGAAATCAAGGTGGGTTTTTCCATTTTTTAATTTTTTTTCTTCCAGATACACAGGCAGGAGGAAGATTACAGCCTATAATTACAATGTACGTGCTGTCCTTTCCTGCTGTGGTACTTTGTCAACAGTGGGCAGTTATGATGGGGTGGGAAGTGGGGCAGGAGAGCCAGGACTGGGCTGTGAACACTACTGTTGCATCTGCTGTAAGTGGAGCCAACACCTCCCCAACCCAAGCACAGACCTTAGAGGTGGGGCATCAGGTGAGCCTGCAGTGACCTGTGGGATGGGAGGAGACCCAAATTAGGAGCAAAGTGCTTCCCCTCACATCTGCCCTGCAGGGGACACAGGAACCCTGGACCGGCCAGCTATAAAACCCCATCTGGATGGGAGTGTCAGAGAATTACAGGACTTCCCCTTGACAACTGTGCATCTCCCCCTGCCCTACACCCCACACCACCCCTCAGCCAGGGTCTGAGAGGCCACTTCCAGAATCAAGCTTGTTATACCTGGAGGTTAGATTTATATGAACCTGCTTAATTTAGTTTTTAATATCATGCAGGTTCAAATTATATCCATTGGTTTTCATAATGGATGTTTCCCTTCTCATTCAGAGAGGAGAAAATAGCCCAGGTCCCCAGGGCAGCACGGAAGGAGGGGTGCTGCCTCGTATTCATTCAGAGATTAGAAATGTCATAAAATCAGAGATGTCATTTGATCCAGGCCACTAATACCTTCAACCTGTACTGTTCTTAATCTATTCTGGACAAATCAATCATTCTTCTCCACTGAGGGCTACTGAGGACCCTCCCTTCCCCAATAAAATTCACCAGGGAGAATTAATTCTTGACACTTGGGAATTTCTTATGGAATATAACCTAAATCTCTCACTATAAAAGATGATCATTCTTGCATTTCAGCAGGAGGGAGTTGGCCCCAGCTGTTGTTTGCTACTGAAGTCTTGAAAGCGTGGGCTGCACTCCTATATGAAAACCCCAGCATTAAATAAAGGAAAACAGTTCCAATAGCCATCACTGCTATAAGAGGCCTTTGTCTTATTTCAAGAAGATCTTTCTAAAAGCTCTATCTCCCACCTCATTGCCTCCCTCAATTTCTAGGTGGGAGGGGAATAAGGAGACTATTTTAGGGAAGGGAAACTCAGGCCCAGAAATAACATAATGTGTTTTGTTGGTGGAGATATTAACAAAATCTCATTTTAGCACAAAGCCCTCCTTTTAGACCAATTAAAGGGTGAAAGAAGGCAGCTGCACAGGTATATATGCATACCTATTTAAAGGGATTAAGAAAGAAGAAAACAAGTCAATTCTAAACTATTGAGTGAAAAATTCAATAGTTAAGCTTTGAGTAAAGATGATGCTATCATGGGAGATTAGGCAATAGAAACACCTTGGAACAGGTGAGCTATATGGGGAAGGAGAAAGGTGATCCAGGTCTGAAACAGAAGGAGAAGGCCAGCCCCATTTCCGTGGGCACTGGAGAGAAGGTCGGGTGATGCAGGCATCTTACATTGCCCTGAAGAGTAGACAGTCTCATGGAGGCAGCTGACAAAGCAAACACACAATCTTTGGACTACGGGCCACAAAGTTTACACCGAGGGAGAACTGAAACAACCCATGGAAAGGCCGTGGCAGGAGGAAGGATTCAGCAAGGAAGAGAAGAAGGCAGGAGCAGCACATTTTCAATAACTCCTAAGGGCTCAGACTTCTGAATCTTGGGCCCATGGTTTATTGGCGGGGGTACGTCTTTCTGAGAGCAGGAGGGGTCAGGGCTCTCGCTAGAGCATGTGCTTCATTAGGGGCTCTCCCCACTTCTCAATGTGAAATGCTTTCCTCTTTTCCCTCCCTCTCCAATGCTTTCTTTCTTCCTCTGCATTCAGCTCTCTCCTCTCAGACTACACTCCAAGCCCACAGCTTGGCGTGGTGCCAGAGAAGCATGTGGGCCTGAACACTGGCTTTTCTGCAGAGTTGCCTTCTATATTTGTTTCTTTTCCTCCCTTTGTCCCCTTCTCCTCTTCTCCAACATCCTCCTCCTTGTGTTCCTCCTCTATGTCCTTCTTCTTCGCCGCCCCTCCTCTCTGTAAAGATTGCAAACCTCTTTTGGCTGGTGTCAGCCTTTCTCCTTGAAATTCCACTGATATGCAACTAAATTGTATCCACTCATGATTAAAGCCCACTTCAAATCCCAGCCCCTGTCAAGTTTTTACAGTTTACTTCCTCCTCTGTTCTCTGAACCCCTATTTTGATAGCAGAGTGTTAGAAGTTGCAGTGTTTGTGCCCAACCTCCCTCCCTGAGTGTAAGCTCATTAAGGACAAGGTCAGTGTTCGCTGGTCTCACTCCTGAGCATCTGGTGCACTGTGGAGCATGATGTAAGGACCGAATCCTCTGGAACAGCATTGGCCCTCATGGATTTCAGGAGCTTTCTCTGCTGGACAGTTCCCTGACCCTCTTGCCAATTTTGTCATTGGGCATGGTCCCTTAGAAGTGCACAGTCACTGATTGCATATCTTTACTCTGAGGAGAGATATACACGCAGAACACTGAAATGAAAGTCTCCCAGGTCCCTGGAATTGCAGGGGACTAATTGAACTCACTTTTCCGCTAGCTTTTTCTTCTTCTTTATTTATGGTCTCTCCCAACCAAAGAAGACAAAAGATCTTATATGATAGAATGATGAAAAGAAGCTCTCTTTTCCCTACAGGCTTCTAGGAACCAGAATGCCAGGACTGATCAAATTTATTAGATATCATTTAGTCCAAAACCCACAGTTTACAGGTGTGGAAGCTGAGGCCCAACATGGCTAAAAGACTCACCCAGCATCCCTCAGTACAGTCAGAATCAGTACTAAAGCAGCACACACCGGTCTCTGTTCTAAGATGCTCTCTCTTGCTGCACCCTCCAGTGGGGACACATTGCCACCTGGGGGCTTCCCTATCTCAGCTTCACCCTGTCCTCAACAGCTTCCCCTCCAGCTCATGGTCACTTAATAAGCACAATATATCTTCATCCTTGCTAAGTATATTACTGAGAGCAAACAGCCTCTAGTGACCCCTTTACGGTAAGCTTGGGTTCTAAGGAGGGCAGATATTTAACCACAGGAATAAATCCCTATGTTGATTCTGGCCCTTGGCAGATTTCCTGCAGGGGAATTTCCTCAGAATCCACTTAATCATGGCACAGATCGCATATATTGTATTGTATATTGTGTAATGGTATTGCGGTGCCCACTGCCTCCTTCTCCAGTCAGCTGAGGTAGAGATTGCTGGTTCTAATTCCATAAGCACTAGGGAAGAAAGTCTCTTTGGCAAGGAAGCCCTCTAAAATGATCAGAATGCATTAAGCTGTCTCCAAGGGCAGCTGAGGGGCTGTAAGCTGTACTTACCTCAGCAAGAAGTCACCAGTTGGGTGGAGGCACCTATGGCCTCACCCCTCCTCGCCCAACCTGGGGTCACCATTTTGACAATCCCTATGGTGCCATGCCTCAGCTCCTGTGCTGTTCCCCCAGGAGCCTCTGCACAGAACCCCTCCTGATGGGGAGGTTTCCACTTCAGCAAGAGGAACAGCTCATTGGAGGAGTCCAGTCACAACTAGCTCCAAAGCTGAATCCTCAAAGGAAGATGGAGCCACTAAATTCCAACCCCAGACTTGCACTGCTCTCTCTTCTCTCTGTCTCCTCACTCCACAGTTGTATGTACTAAGTCTTATTAACAGCCAATCACTGGGCCTGAGCCAGGACCAAGCCAAGCTTCACCCAGGACAAAAGAGTGTTGCCCTTAGCTGGTGTTGAGGGTGAAAGAAGGGAAAAGGGAACAATAACAGCAGTGGCCTAAACTCCTAGACAGTCTGGGCAGTAGCCATCTTCTTCAAATGATCTAGTGGGCTTAGTAGGTGAGAGAAGGAATGGAGGGCAAAGCTCCCACCATGCCTTGGTCAAATCTTCTGAGGTTACACATAATTCAAAGTAGGACGTCACTGAGATCTCAGGGATGAGGAGGAGAGTCGAACAGAGCAAGAAATGCACTAAACCTAGAGGTAGGTCATTAGGGTCAAACCCCAGCTCTTTCACTTATTAACCACATGATTTAGTAGAGGTTGCTTAACTTCTCTGAGCCTCAGTTGCCTCATCTGTAAAATAGGGGCAAACCACATAGAAGCATTGAAATGAATTAGCCTACTTCAAACTGCTCAGCATAGTGCCTGACTCCAAGCAGGCACTCAGCACACGTTAGTCACCTCTTTCTTTCAGCTGGGGAGGCTTCTGCCCTGTGGTTTTTTCCCCAGCTGGCAAGCACAGGCTCCATGCTTCTGCAACTCACTACAAATTGGCCACCAAGGAGCACTTTCCAGCTGACTTCCCTGACCCAAGCTAACAGAGCCAAGCTGAGGGCAAATTGTCAGCATTTCACCGTCCTCATGCCCAGAGGTCCCACCCTCTCTGAAGCTGAGGAGGGGGCTCCAAGCCAGGGCCCAAGACGTATCTTATCCCTGGTTCTCTAAGATTTTTCATGTGCAGGCATGGGAGGGACTCAAAGGCCAGAGAACACAGGACCTGGACAATCTCTTCTCCTTTCTGGTCCCCTTTATCCCCAACACCAAGCCAAACATGGAACAGAGAACAGAGTGGGTCTCTCCAGGGACTCCAGGTCTCTTGCAGTATGCATGGAAAGCCCTTACCTGACAGTCAGAGCCCTCCACAATGCAGTCAGTCCCAGCCTTCAGTTCTCACCAACACCTGCCCCCAGCTGCCTCACACACATACACACTCTGGACCCCTGACATGGCAGGCCACACATTCCAGACTCTCCCATATCTGTGTCTTCACCCAGCCTGTGTCCTCAGCCTGGGGTGCCCTTCCTGGCTTCTCCCCCTGAAATTCTTAATTCACAAGTCCCTCTCTCTTCTCTGACCCCAAATTAGCAATGAAATCACCTTCCTGAACACACCAAGGTTACTACTGTCTACACTGCAAATATAATACTTATTGATTTTAATATTTTATTTATCCGAAAATATTTTCTGAAACTTACTGTGAGCTAGATACGATTTTAGTTGTGCACAAATCTCTGCAGTTTCCCACTGGCAGCTGACATTCTTATTCAGCTCTACACCCTCACCTCTCAGCACAGGACCCATCAGATAGGTGTTCAGTAAATGGATAGAATATGCTTCACTCCAGTCAGCTCAGTCTGGGCCATTCATATGTTTGACGCAGTTTCTTTTTATCTTTAGTGGGGCTCAGAGCTACCAGTCCTGCCCTTACACCCGACTTGTGAAAAACCATGCTCTGGAAGCCTTACAGAGAGAACTCAAGTTGATAGCAGGTTGGAACATCCTCACAGAATGATATTTTTATAAGAGCAGGCTTCCCAAGAAGGCATTTCTATGAATGTGGGAAGTGATCAGACCTTGATAACGGCACAAACACTGTCTTACTACCTAAAGGTCAGACCCAACATTGATGCACTGCTCAAAGACACCTATGTCTTTGCCCCTGCCTCCCCAAGCAAATGCCTCAATGTGTCCAAGCAATATAACATGTGGTCCTACACAGTTAAAGAAAAAGCACTGAGCTGGGAGTCCCATCCACTCAACCTCGTGGTGCAAGTTCCTCACTTATCAGATGAGGGGTCTACTTGCTGCTTGCAGGCCTTTCCTCTCAATTATTCCAGACCTTTCTTTGTTTATTATTTCTTCCTGGTGTTGCAAAGAATTGTTAGCTGGACTATCTTTATTGTTTTATCTACCATTTTTAAAAACAAGTTGATGGATATTTTCGCTGCTCATTAGAATTACTGATTGGTATGAGATCACCACAGCAAGTTGTTATACTTCGAGCCAAAATTAGAGCCTTTGACATTTCAGTTAGCCTTTGCAGCCTTAACATGGATCTCAGCACAATTTTTGTTAAATTTTTTGAAATATTGGCAAGAGACGCCATTGCTATAAAAGGCCCGAAGAGGTCTGGAATCCCTGGGCTGAAAGCCTTCCCTGGAAGCTTCCTCATCCCTTAGCTCAGAGTGTACGCAGCTGCAGCAGGTAGTGCTGGAGAGGCAGAAAGACAGGGAAGTAGGGGGCAGGGAAGAGACGCTGAGGTGTGGAGCCCGAGTTCCTGGTTATGTTCCCCCAGATAAGGACTTATTACAAAGAAAGTAAAAGAGCCTTGCCTTGGTTTGTGACATTGTCACTTCAGTTTTTCTTATGAGCCCTTGAGGGAGGCCCCTGCTTGTGACTGAAGCAGAGGAGCAATCTTCCATACTTCCCTCTCCTTTCCTGTCCCCAAGCCTCTGCTTCTCAGGCGATTCTCCAAGCAAAGTGAGCTCAGAGTCCCAGAACCTCAGATCTGGGAGAATGTCAAAGGAACATAAGTCTTCTCTACTAATTTTAGAGATGGGAAACCCGAGGCCCAGAAAAGTCAGGTGATTTGCCCAGGTCACACACACCAACTGGACATGAAGTCAAAGCTGGAGTTGGCATCTCTGGTTATGGGCAGAGCCTGGGCAGCATACTGACCACTGCCGAGAGTGGCCTGGACTCAACACTGGTCCTGACTTGCCAGGGCTTTGACTATAGATTTGGAAGAAGCCACCAGATGACAAGTGGCAGAGACAAGTACATACAGACCCAGCACCCCTTGTCACTAGACTCATCTCCACTCCCCTAACTCCCCTGCGTGAGCACATTGACACCAACCTCCAAACCAAAGGTTAGAGAAATGACAATCCTGTTGTTCCCTCATTCAACAGAAATGCCCTGGGTACCAACACCATACAAAGCACCCTGCCAAGTCCAGAGACACAAAGTCAACGGCCCTGGGTCTGCTTGGAGACAGACATACACCAAGCCCCGTGCAGTGCGGGGGGTGAGTGCAGGTATTCCAGAGACACATGCACACAGGGTTTAGTGGCTGGGGTAGAAGCAGAGGGGAGGGATGTAGGAAGCTCCAGGAGGGGGTATCTGAGCCAAGCCTTGGAGGATGACTAGGAGATAATCAGAAGAAGAAGAAGAGGAGAGGTCGTCCCAAGCAGAAGACAGGCATGGGAGTGAGAAGCAGCATGGTTTGGGAGGTCCCTCCCAGCAGCTCTCCTTTGCTGGAAGACATGTCTAAGGAGGCCATGAGTGACAGGAGATCATGGAACTGGGCCACATGGGCCTCATAAGCCTCCTTTCAGAACAGGAACTTTGTCTTTAGGCGATGAGGAGCTATTAAAGGCTTTTATGAAGGAAGTGACCACGTTCAAATCTGTATTTTAGCTAAATTACTTTGGCAATAAAAGGAGGATGAATTGTTGATTGATTAGGCCTGCAGGGCCAAGACATCAGGATGCACTGGTAGGTAAATGCCAGAGGAAAAAATTGGAAGTTCTGGCTTCCAGCCCAATGTCCCTAGGCTTTGGCCCCATGAAATGCCAGTGGCAGCAGGTAACTGCATGCCCGCTGAGGGGACAGCAAGCTCCTTGCCCACTCAGATTACCCAGGTAGAGCCACTGCAGAACCCTGCTGGAGGGCTGGCCTTGGGCTCCCGCAGTACTATTCCACGCACAATTCCTCTGCCCACCCACACCTGTGTGCTTGGATGGATAAATGGACATCAGCTCCACTCACACCCCTCCCCATTCTCCCATGGGGGGTTGGGAGGGGACTGTGTTCAATCCTCCTAAATTCACAGATAAGACATCTCTTGGGACCAAGAGCCCTCAGGATCTGCACAGTTAGATAAAGGATGCCCTAGGGGGCTTTGTCCAAACAGGCAAAGCTCAGGCTTTCCTGCAGAGTTTAGCAACTCTACCCCCCTGCAAACTTAACTCTGTTTACAAAAGTAGAAGATTCTAAGCTGAAGATCTACATGGGTCTGTTAGTCAACAAAGACAGACATCCCCAACAAAAAGCTGAGGAGGGAAGAAAGCAGGGATAGACTGTGATGAGTTCAACTCCATCCCTACAAAACAATCTACCTGTCTCTTCGTATATGCATCCATGGAGAGAGGCCAGAAAGGCCACAGACCCAGGGTTAACAGTGCTTATCTCTCAATGAAGGGATTCAGTGATTTTTATTTTCTTCTTTGTACTTGACAGTTTATTTTATAATCATTTGGAAAAAGAAGTGATTTATATAGAAAATGACACTATGATCTTCCCAAATAGTGCTTTAAGTTTTATTTTAATTTGTTGTACCCAGGAAATGTTTCCCCAGGTCTAGGCATGAGGCCTTCTGCTGTAATGAAAGCTTCTACCCCACTCCCCACTGAGGGCAAGGCCCCCACCAGAAAGAATACACCCAGGGAGGTGGGAGTTGTCCCCCCACTTAGCTGCATCTATAGTCCACCCATGATTCCCAGCTCCCTTCTTTCTCACAGCCAGAATCATGGCCTTCTAAGCCTCAATATGTCCCGCATATGGCATATCCAGGACTTCCCTGCAGCCTGCCAAGCTAGCCAGAGCTTAGCCAGAGGATGTATGTCCTCAGCTCCCCTGCACTGTCTGTTCTGTGGAATGGAAGAGGTAGTCTGTGAGAAGCAGTATGTTCCCAGTGCTGCAGCCCTGGTCAGCCATAGTGCTTCCTGGGGGAGAAGGGAGGAGTTGGGGTTGAAGGGCCCCCACGTTCTTTGTGCCAACTTCCATGAAAAGAAATAGCCTTCTAGCCCCTGAGACAAGGGGATGGTAGGTTCATTCTTGACTTTCTGAATGATCTCAAAATGGCACTCCATAAAGGGACCTCCTCACATACCAGGCTGGCTACCTGCTCAGTCACGATGAGGAGAAAAGACAAAGGATAATTGTGTGTGTGTGTGTGTGTGTGTGTGTGTGTGTGTGTGTGTGACTTTAAATGGAATAAAATATTTTAAAAGCCCAGCCCAATACCTGTTACATAATTGCTGAGTTAACAGAAACTGTTACAGCATTGACTATTATTATTATTATTATTATTATTATTATTATTATTATTATTATTATATAGTCATAAGTGACTAGTTTGAGCCAGGATCCAAACACAGGTATTCTGACAGCCAACACCTTCTGTTTACATTTTATAATCATATTAATTCTTAACACCTTTCCATTAGCTATAGAGAGACTTAATGCACCAGGACAGAAGCCAAGAATATTTTGTTGGAGGCCAAGCATCAGGAAGGTTTACTGCAAGCGGCAGAAAGAGTTTAGAGCAAGGTGGGCAAACGTTTTCCATTAAGGGTCAGATTGTAGATATTTTGGCTTTGTGGGTTGTGCCATCTCTGTAGTAGCTACTCAACATTGCAGGCATGGCTTAGGACAGCCATAGGCAGTATGTAAATGATTGAGCATGGCTGTGTTCCAATAAAACTTTATTCACAAAGATATGCAACAGCTGGACTTGGCCTGTGGACTGTGGTTTGCCTGGCCTAGAGGGCTGCACTGTGAGAAGAGACACAAAACAGACCCAAAGAAGCCTCTAGTTCTATAGCCATGTGTCTTGAGGCCCCGAATGGGACACAGAGGCCCATGACCTGCTCCTGCTGGCCTCACTGTGCTCTTCCTGGGGCACTTAGAAAAATCCCAGCCTGCACACCCCTTGGTATGGGGGATTTTCTTCCCTCCCCCTCCTCTCCCCACTCTCTCATCTATCCAGCTCTTATTCATCCTTCAGTTCCAGCCTGGACACTTAAATATCACATCTTTCAGAAAATCTTTTTGACCCCATGCTTGAGTGAAGAGCTCTGGCTGGTTGTTCTCCATCACAGCTCCATCAGACTGGCTGTCTCCTCCATCAGGCTGTCACACACATGTTGAGAAAACATGACATCATGGGGTGGTCATTTTGCTCAGGGTTATCAGGTAGAGCTTCTGAAAGAAGTAAGCTTCAAGCTGCAAGTCAGTTAAGAGGAACTTGGCAGGGTGAGAGGAAGAAGAGGCCAGCTTCTGGGGTCCCAGGGCCAGTACTGGGGTGGATCAGCCCTGAGCCCAGTTGGTGGCATCTACCAATCTCAGCTCTATTGGCACCCCTCCAAAAGGAGGTGTCTCCAACAGGCTGATAACCTCAGTAATGAAAAGCACAACTTTATGAGCACCAGAAATTGGCTAAACTCATTAATTTTATTCATAATAGAAAATTAATGCTTGGGATGAGTGAACCAGTAGCAATAAGGCCCTTTGGTTTCAAATATGGAGGGGAAAGCATGGAGTCATTTTCTGATGTTGAGGGCTATTTTCCCCTTTATTACATTGCAGCAGAAGTAAATTTTAACTGTCTTCTTTTTGTGAGGGACTATTGCATTTTCAGCTTCAGGAATTTCATTTTTATCTGGAGGAAGAAAGAGAGGCAATCAGATAGCCCTAGTTCTGCCTTGCCCCTCTCCCACCATTCTGTACTCCTCCATGTGTCATTAGAATGAAAGAACATGTTGGTGCCTTTGTCCTGCCTCCAGTGATTAGGGAACCGTGGTCAAGGCTTCCATGACATTTGTGCAGCCCAAAGGGAGTCAGCTTTTCCTCATCTTTTCTTAACCCATCAGAGCATCTGGTTCTAGAAGTTGAACCTTAGAGAGTGGAGCAGTGTGGTGGGGGAGGGATAGAAATGGAGAATAGAAGAAAAGAAGAAGAGAAGGAAGGAAAGAGGAGAAAGCAAGGGAGGGAGAGAGAAGGGGAAGTGGTAATAAGTAGCATTTACTGAGAGCTAAGCACATTACGGGCTTCACCTATTTAATCTCATCAAGTTTTTATAACAATCCTTGGAGATTAGAATGATTTGCCCTGCTTTGAAGATGAAGAAACTGGGTCTCAGAGAAGGTAAGTAAAGTCAGAAAGCATGTGTCTCAAATCCAGGCCTGTGTGATTGCACCCCATGCTGGCCTTCTGCCCGTCCTGCCCACTCTCAGGACAGCTCTCACTGCAACACTTACTGCACTCTAGCACTCAAGCCATACCTCAAAACAAGTGTGCAATGATGCACAGAAAAGGCACAGCTTGGTAACATGGGCTATATAATCAAAAGGAAGCAAGGGTCTCCAAAGAGGATCAAGTTCAGATTCATAGGAGCTTCTTACAGTCTACACCATGGTGACCAGGTTCCTCCGAGGGGCTAGCAGGCCCTTGGGGCCTCAAGGCCATCAGGCTCCCTGTGGTCAATCACACACCCACCTGCACTGCTTTATGCTCTTCACATAGTCACACAGACTCAGAAAGCAACACCTGCTTGCTGTGCCTGAAAACGCCTCTGGTGGTGACTCCAAGCCACAGTGAGCCTCTTCCAGGGGCACATGAAGTGGCCAATAATGGTTGCCTTTGGGGGAAGGAAAACATGTTTTAGGAGGAATTGCTTCAGGATGGTTGACCCTCCTCTAACCTTCCAGAATGAACTTGTGGTGAATTTTGGCCAGGGTACGGATCCCACTGGTGCAGTGTGTTGGGTTAAAAGCGTGGACTTCAGTGTCAGACAGACCAGGCTCAAATCCATACCCCAGCCCTCACTGTCAAGACCCTGAACCTTTTGAACCTCAGGCTCTGTGCCCATAGATGTACTATTGGGTTGTCGGAAAAGTGTTGACATATTTTTTCTGTTTTTCATTGCAAAAATATGTCATGACTTTTCCGACAACCCAATAGTAGCACTACACAGTTATTGTGAGCATCGAAGAGGTAACAAGTGTGAGGAGTGCAGCACTTATGAGCCCAGGACATGTGAGCAGCTATGGTGGCTAGAGAATGAAGTCCTGCTATTGTGGGGACACATGAGAGGTTGATTGTTTGCTGAGACACCTAATTCTCAACATGCATTCTTCCCCTAAAACCATCCTGGTTCACCTATCATCAAAACATCACTGAAATAGGGACAGCTGAGTGGCGCGTTGGTTGAGAGCTGGCTTGGGATGCCAGAGGGCCCCGGTTCGGATCCCACATATGAGGGCCAGTGACGCTGCCCTCTACAGCTAGGATGCTGAACAACAGCTCGACCTGGAGCTGGGCTGCCATGAGTCACCGGCCTGCTGCAGTGGGTTGCCATGGGCTACCGTGTGTAGCCAGCAGCCAGCATGAGCGGCCAGCAGCCGCAGTGAGCGGCCATCCAGAAGCCAGCGACTGATCTGCCTCACCCGGGAAGAGCGCAATGATGGTGCCAACTTGGGCCAGTGAAGCGACGTCCTCTACAACTAGACTGAAGAACAAAAGGACAGCAACTTGTCTGTTCCCCTTCCCCAATTCCCCAGCACTGTTCCCATCCCCCCAATTCCCCAATAAAAAAATCTTTTAAAAAAATCACTGAAATATGGCTTATTCTCCCGAAATTCAGGACATTAGGTTCTGTAGAAATTCTTTTGTTAGACATAGGCATATGCAATGTCTTCTGTTGCAACTTCTCTTACTATACACCCCAACCTCTTCTCCTGCCCCAGCAGACCCAGCATATCATGGCTGACAGCAAGGTTGAAAACAGAGGAGCCTCACTGGACTCTTATGATCTCCATCAAGTGTCCCCTACCAAAAGCCACTAGATCACGCTCCAGACATGTGGAAAAGCTTTGAGCCTCCCTTGTCTGATATAATGTTTAGGTTCTTCATTCTTGTTCTCTTAGACCATTTCTCTTTTGTAAGTCAATCAGTGTAGTGTTTGAATCAAGAAGGAATGATCCTCAATTCTCCTGGTAAGCTACCTGGCGCTTAAGACATTGGTTGACCATTTCCTGTTGTCAAATTGTTCTAACAGCATGAGTGCTTCCAACATAGGATCTCCCTGGTGTGAACTGGCCAGCCTGAAAGTTTTCACACCATCCTTTTGCAAGGAAGATGAGAAGATTTTCTGTGGAAGAGAGAGAGCTGTGGCTCATTCACAACATAGCTTCCAGGTGTAGGCTCACTGTTATCAGGAAGGGTGTTAGGCGGCTTAACACTTTCACAAAGGTCTTTGAGAAAAGATTCTGAAACACATTGTTTCAATTGTTGACAATCACAGACAGGGTTGATTCCTACCTTGCTCCCAGGGCCACTGATGATGAACGCTCTTGCAAATAAACAGCACTGAAAATCATCTTTATCTAGAGCTCTTGGGTTAACTCTCATAGGAATCATTAAGGTTGTGACTGTGCCAATCTCCCGACTTCATTCTGAAGAATTTTAAATGCCATTCACCCTCCAAGTAGCTCCTCTGATCCTAGAATAAGTTCTCAGCGGTCTGAAATCTGTTGTCAAAATGAAAATGTAAATCTCCAAGTGGTTTGAGCCCACTATTTATAATTCTGATTAATCTGGGAATTTTGAGTGCTTACATTACTTGGAGTTGATTGGCCCTTGTTTTAAAATGTACCCTGGATTTGTTACAATCAAGCATGGCATGGCCAACAGATCAGGAGATGATTGCTATTGAAAAGACAGTTTGTTACTCACAGGTCCTATAAGGAGGGCACATGCCACCCCATACAGGGCCACACAGGGAAGCACCAGTATCGCTCAGGAGTCAGAAGGAGCAAGAGGAAAACAACATGAACTGAAGAGTTTATTGTGGCTGTTACAGGAAGCAAAAGGTGAGGCGGGATAAGCAGCTGAGCAGGCTGAGGATTGGATAGTTTGACAGTTCAGGCAGGCTCTGAGCTACAGAGGTGGTCTCTAGTTGTCAAGTACCTGACTCTGGGGTGATTGGGAGCAGTGGGATAGTGTCCAGACTGTTGGACCCTGATAAAAGGAGGCAAGTGGGGGTACGGGCTCTGGATGTATTGGTTTTCATATCGAAAATGTGCTCACAGGCAAGCTGTTTGCTATCACCAGGAATTAGCTAACTCTGGAAAGAACAGAGTCTACAAGGCTCCGCAATGTCAAAGCATCATAAATACGGAAAATAAGTAACCTAATTAAAACAGTCCTTTGCAATGGCTTTCTATCTTTGGGTCATATTTGCTTTTGAATTACAAAATATTTTATTAGTGGTATTATTAACATTGTCATGGCTATACACTTTCTGTCTATAGGCTTCTTTTGGGTCATTACCAATATAATGCTTAATATGTTCAAGAGGAAGCATTAAATTATTCTCTATTCTCTACATAAGCCTTGCAAGGTGACCCTGCATCTTCTCATCCAGGGATTCTCAAGTGTGCAAAATTGAGGTAAAAGTGTGCAATTCTGCCACGTAAGAAGCTCTGACCTCAGTGAGCTGTTAGTTCTGTTTGGCAAAGCTATGTCTCTATATTACCTGATGCTGCTCATAAGAAACATACTTTCAACAAACCCATAGTTGATTTAGTGCCTTGGATCAAAGAAAGGAGAAAGAGAGCAAGTAGATGTGAGCGATAGCTTTATGACAGGCTTGGGTGCCACAGACAAGGAAAAGTCAGCCCACCTCTCTCTTTGGGCCCTTTATTTTCTTTGCTCTGAGTCTTAAAGGGTTGGGAGGGAACCTTCTCAGTGTCTGAATCCCAGGAACCTGGCACATCATTTGTATACCCCAAAGAAATGCTTTTGACCCTAGGATAACATTTTACCTCACAAACAGGTAATCCCATACACATTTATTAAACTTGTATTATTTCACAAAGTAACACTCAACTTCGTATATGTGTTTTGTTTTATAGTGCTGCCTATAACCTACCAAATTGATTTCACAACCTATAATAGACTTTAAACTGTAGTTTAAAAATTCTGTTCTAAAGAAGTGCAAAGCCTTCCAGAAGACTCAACTACAAGCCACAGCCAATATCTTACTGGCAGCTAATTTTAATTAAATATCTTCACTGCTTGTATTAAAATGACACCTTTTGAGTGTAAAACTTCAAACAACATGAAATTTTGCCCCCGAAAAAAGAGAGAAAATAATCTCCAACACTTGGAGATACCTATCATTTACTCTTTAGTGACACACCTTCCAGAATATCCCCTTGCATATACACGCATTCATATGCATATAATTTTCTACAAATGGTATCATACTATACAAACTGTTCTGTGATCTTGTTTCATGCAAAATGTTATTTAAGTATTTTCCCTATAGTCACCATTTTTTAAGAGTTATTGTGTTTTATTGCAAAGATTTGCCATAATTTGCTCTACTAATTCATTACTGATGGGCATTCTTGTTGTTTCCGTTGTTTTGTTGTTATAAACAATACTTTTATGAGCATCCTCAGAGTACTTATATTTTACATTGTTGTAATTTTCTACTTACAGTAAACCTAAAAATGGACTGATTGTTTCAAAGGGTAAATACATTTATATTTGATACATATTACTGCCTAAACTGTCATGACAACCCCTAACAGCACTTGAGATTATCCAAATCCTCACAACATCTCTAACACAGTTTTGTCCATCTTTTTTTCAATATGGTAATAGAAAAGTATCTCGTTATTGTTGCTGCTTGCATTTATTTAATTTTAGTGAAGAGGAAAATAGTTGCATAAGTTTATTGTGCATCTATATCTTTATTGTATGTGTGTGCATGAAAATTATCCACTTAAACATTTCCTCATTTTTTATTCGGTAGTTCTTGTTCTTGCTGTTTTGAAAAGGCAATGATGTTCAGTGGTGAAGAGTATCATCTCCAAAGTCAGACTGCCCAGGTTCAACCTTGCTCCATCTTTTTCAATCTGTATAACCCTGGGCAAGAATTCGCCTCATTATATCTGTTTCTTCATCTGCAATCTGGAATAGTAAGAGCATCCCCTTCCTGGAGTCATTGTGACGATCATATGGATTAGCGAGCATAACATACATAGGACTGTGCTTGGCACATAATAAGCATTCACTAATATTATGTTAAGGATGGGGTGAAATTCAAAATATTTTGACAATTGTGTAATGTGGGCCTCAACCAGTTAGGAAGAAAATCAGCCATAACATTGGAGCAGCATCCTACAGGCATTAACAGGCAAATTCCTGGATGTGGAGGAAGAGTGACTGGTATTAGTGTTGTGACAGGGTACATGGCCCTCAAAGGCTCAGGAAAGCAGCTCTTTATCAACTGGTGTGGAAGATCAGTATTCTGTCATGCAGATCAGCTGTACCACCCTGGCCTGCTGATCTATGCTAGCAACATGCCATGTGTAAGGCAGGAGGCTTCCAAATTCTCACTTGTCTTTCAGCTTTGGCCATGGTTTTCTAAAGTTTTAAAATTTTGTGATCAGAATTATCAATTTTTATCATGCTTTTTGCACAAAAATTTACCCACTTTTTCTTCTAGTATTTTCCTGACCTCTTTTAACATGTAAAAACTTTGAGTGAATTTACATTTTCTGTGGCTATTCAGCTTTTTAAAAAGACTCATTCTTATTGCCAGAAATCATGCTCTTTAAGTTGCAATTTAAAATATGCATATGTTTAGGGCCGGGCAAGTGGCGCAATGGTTAAGATCTGGCATGGGACGCCAGAGGGCCCCGGGTTCAGATCCCACATATAAGGGCCAGTGACACTGCCCTCTACAGCTAAGATGCTGAACAACAGCTCGACCTGGAGCTGGGCTGCCAGGAGTCGCAGGTGATGGTGTAGGCTGCAGCCCCTGCTGCAGTGGGTTGCCATGGGCTACCGTGTGTAGCCAGCAGCCAGCGTGAGCGGCCAGC
>NW_017732147.1:161922-178984 GCF_001890085.2 Hipposideros armiger | reverse complement strand
CTCACCCAGGAAGAGCGCAATGATGGTGCCAACTTGGGCCAGTGAAGCAACGTCCTCCACAACTAGACTGAAGAACAAAAAGGACAGCAACTTGTCTGTGCCCCTTCCCCCAATTCCCCAGCACTGTTCCCATCCCCCCAATTCCCCAATAAAAACCTTAAAAAAATGCATATGTGTATGTGTGTACAAGGTCTGACAATCAAGTTTGCGAACTCATCCTAGGAAAAGTGCTACATACCTCATTGCTGAACATCACTACAGCCACTTTTGAAGTACTCCCCCTTGGGAAGCTACACGCTGATGCCAGCACCTAGTCCGCCCTTCAAAGCAATTTTGGAACTCTTTCTCTGGAATGTCCATCAGGGCTGTTGTCGTATTACACTTGATGTCCTGAAGGTCATCAAAATGTATTCCTTTCAATATTTCCTTTATCTTTGGGTAAAGAAAGATGTCATTGGGGGCCAGATCAGGTGAGTAGGGAGGGTGTTCCAATACAGTTACTTGTTTATGGGCTAAAATCGCCCTCACAAGAGACGTCATAGAAATGGCAGCAGTGAGGAGCGCTCCCTGAGTTCTCCCTTGGAAATTACTCATCCGAGGGACCTCTTCTCGTCACACAGAACAGCTAAGAGACTCGCAAGATGATTGTTTGAAGGTGGCCAAACTGGGCGAGTGGGGAAAGAGGGAAGGGAGACGCGGGGAGACGTGGCCCGCACCCACGGCTGCAGAGATGTGGGGCCCCAGGGAGCAGATCAGAAGGCATTACAGCAGCAAGGGGACTCACTCCCTGCACCCCCGCGGTCCTGCCAGGAGTGCAGTAGGAGCAAGCCTGGAGCATCTGAGGCAGAAGCCTCGGCTCAAAATTGCAGCAAGACAGGGTGTGGTTTTTTTTAATTTGGTGGTTTTTTTCGAATTTTTTTTCTTTCTTTTTTTTTTTTCTTTCTCTCTCTCTCTTGGACAGAAAGCAAAGGACAGCTGCATAAATAAGAGCCCATTCCCACCCTCCCTCAGAAACCCTAGCCTGTGCCGTTCCAGAGTCTTAACTGATTCCTGAAGGGAGAAGTAGAGCCAGATTACAGAGGTGCTCCTACTCTTGGGAAGAGGCTGCAGAGTGTGGGTCTGCCTACCCTACCCCGACCTTCCCTGCAGCGCTTGGGAAGCAGGACAACTTCAGCTGCTGAGTCACTCACAGGAACCCAGCAGAGATCTTTTAGCAGCTCAGAAATCTCACAGCCCCCAGAGCCTACAGCGGAAAGAGTGCCTTAAGACGCACATCGAGCCTTCTGGCTGCGCGGCTCTCAGCGTGCCTCTGGGCAGGCGAGAGCAGAAACGGCATTGACTTTATAAAAACCACCAACCACACCTCATAGCTCCATTCATCTAGACCTGCATTGCCAGGGTCACTCATGGCGCCAGGTGGCCAGTTCTTCTCCCACAAGACACAGAGGAGTGTTTTGTTTTTGTTTTTGTTTTTGTTGGTTTTTTTAAAGATTTTTATTGGGGAATTGGGGGGATGGGAACAGTGCTGGGGAATTGGGGGAAGGGGAACAGACAAGTTGCTGTCGTTTTGTTCCTCAGTCTAGTTGTGGAGGACGTTGCTTCACTGGCCCAAGTTGGCACCATCATTGCGCTCTTCCCAGCCGAGGCAGATCAGTCGCTGGCTTCTGGACGGCCGCTCACTGCGGCTGCTGGCGGCTCATGCTGGCTGCTGGCTACACACGTTAGCCCATGGCAACCCACTGCCACAGGCGCTGCAGCCTACTCCAGGGCCGGCGACTCACAGCAGCCCAGCTCCAGGTTGAGCTGTTGTTCAGCATCTTAGCTGTGGAGGACGGTGTCACTGGACCTCATATTTGGGATCCCAACCGGGGCCCTCTGGTGTTCCAAGCCAGTTCTTAACCATCGCGCCACTCAGCCGGCCCCAGAGGAGTTTTTGTACAGCAGAGGACAACCTGGAAATAGCTTGGTGGACTTTAGCCAAGACTGGCACTGGTTTCTTTCTTTTATCTTATTTTATTTTGTGGCATTTGTTTGTTTGTTTGTTTGTTTGGGTATTTTGGGGTTCTCTGCTTGTTTTGGTTGTTTTTTCTATTTCATTATTATCAATTTTAGTTTTTCTATATATGTATATATATATATATATATGTGTATATATATATATATAAGCATATATATAAGTCCATATATATAGGTGTGTAGACATATAATATTATTATTATTATTTTGTTTCTTTCTTTTTCTCTTCTTTCTTTTCTGCCCTCTCTCTCTCCCTTATTTTCTTCTTTCTTTTTCCTGCTCTACTTTTCCTCCTTTCTATTTTTTGGCAACTTTTTTTTTTGGTGTTGCTATTTTGTTTCTCGTGTTTATTTTGCTTTCTTTGTATGTTTGTTATTTCTGTGCATGCTGAGTGTGGGTTGTTGGTTGTTTTTACAAGTGAGAGTACCTGGTTTCTTTTGGTGGTTTTTGTGGTTGTGCTTGTTGATCTGTTTTGCCCTAAAATCACTCTGTAGCAGGGCCCAGCCAAAGAGGCTCAAGAGTTATCACACCCAGAGGCCAACTTTAGACCAAACCAGAGCATCACCAGGTTTGACCTACAAGAGTCACACCCAAAGGGAAATCTCCACAGGCACATGAGCCCATAGGGGCCAAGCCTCATTTGAGGGGTCAACTCTCACACACAACAGCTCATACACTGTGGACATAGCCAATTCTCACAGCTAGTCAGACTGGGAGTCAATCCCACCTACCGATAAGCCAAAGGCAATCAAAGCTTAACTTCAACAGGAGAAGACACACAACACAAGGAACACCTCTGGTACACACGCACAGGAGAAAAGGGAGACTGAGTAATTCAAATATAAAGGATATACACCACATAAGTGCACCCAGAAAAGACTGAGAGACCTCAAGTATCTACCTATTACATAGAAGCAAGTACAAAGAGAAAGCCAGAATGGGGAAACAAAGAGACACATCCCAAATAAAAGAACAAAAGAAATCTCCTGAATCACTGGAACTAGAGGAAATAGAGGTGACCAACCTTTCAGAGACAGAGTTCAGAACACTGATGATTAGAATGTTCAAGGAAATTAGTGAGGATATAAAGAAGAATAGAGAACTCATGAAAAACAACCAGCTAGAACTAAAAAATACAATTACTGAATTAAATAACAAACTCGAAGGCATTACCAGCAAATTGGGTGAAGCAGAGGATTGAATCAGCGACTTAGAAGACAAGATAGCAGAGATCATCCAAGCAGAACAACAAAGAGAAAAAAGAATAAAAAACATTGAAAATAGTTTAAGAGAGCTGGACGATAACATTAAGCGCAACAACGTGTACATCATAGGAATACCAGAAGGAGAAGAGAGGGAGCAAGGGATCAAGAACATATTTGAAGTAATAATGTCTGAAAACTTCCCTAACCTGGCAAAGGAAATCGACGTACAAGCCCAGGATGTGCAGAGAGTTTCAACCAAGATGAACCCAAACAGGCCCACACCAAGACACATCATAGTAAAAATGGCAAGGATTAAAGACAAAGACAGAATCCTAAAAGCAACAAGACACAGGCAGCAAGTTACTTACAAGGGCACCCCATAAGAATATCAACTGACTGTTCTACAGAAACTCTGCAGGCCAGAAAGGAGTGGCAGGAAGTTTTCAAAGTGATGAAAAACAAAGACATACAACCTAGATTGCTTTATCCACCAAGGCTATCATTTAAAATTGAAGGAGAGATAAAGAGCTTCCCAGAAAAGAATAAGCTAAAGGAATTCATTGCCACCAAGCCAGCATTGCAGGAAATGTTAAAATGGCTTCTTTAAGCAAAAGAAAGAGAAAAAAATCTAACTAAAGAAGACCAGGAACACAAATAACAAAATGGCAATAACTATACGCCTATCAATAATCACATTAAATGTAAATGGATTAAATGCTCATAAGACATAGAGCAGCTGAATGGATAAGAAAGCAAGACCCTTGCATTTGCTGTGTATAAGAGACTCACCTCAGATCAAAAGACAGATACAGGCTGAAAGTAAAGGGATGTAGTAAAAGATTTCATGCAAATGGAACTGAGAAAAAAGCTGGAGCAGGGACACTTATATCAGACAAAATAGACTTTAAATTGAAGAATATAATAAAGGACAAAGAAGGGCACTTCATAATAATAAAGCGGTCGATCCAACAAGAAGACATAAACATAGTAAACATCTATGCACCTAACATAAGAGTTCCTAAATATATAAAACAGATATTGACGGACATAAAGACAGAGACCAAGAGTAACACTATTATAGTAGGGTACTTCAACACCCCACTGTCACCAATGGACAGATCCTCCAGACAGAAAATCAATGTGGAAACAGTGGCCTTAAATGACACATTAGACCAGCTGGATTTAATTGATATTTTCAGAGCATTTCACCCCAAAGCTACTGAACATACATTCTTCTCAAGAGCACATAAAACTTTTTCAAGATAGACCACATGTTAGGCCACAAAACAAGTTTCAATAAATTTAAGAAAATTGAAATAATATCAAGTATTTTCTCTGACCACAGTGCTATGAAATTAGAAATCAACTACAAGAAAAAAACTGAAAAACACAGAAATACATGAGACTGAATAACATGTTACTAAATAGCAAGTGGGTCAAAAATGAGATCAAGAAAGAAATCAAAAGATACCTTGAGACAAATGGAAATGAAAGCATCACAACCCAAAATCATTGGGATGCTGCAAAAACAGTCCTAAGAGGGAAGTTCATAGCAGTGCAGGCCTACCTATAGAAGCAAGAAAAATTTCATATCAACAGGTTTTCCTTACACCTCAGGGAACTGGAAAAAGAACAGCAAAATAAGCCCAAAGGGAGTACAAGGAAGGAGATAATAAAGACCAGAGCGGAAATAAATAAAATAGAGACCAGAAAAACAATACAAAAGATCAATGAAACCAAGAGCTGGTTTTTTGAGAAGATAAACAAAATTGACAAACCTCTAGCCAGACTCATCAAAAGAGAAAAAAAAGAGGACTCAAATTAGTAAAATCAGGAATAAAAGAGGTGAAGTGACAACAGACACCACATAAATACAAAAACTTTTAAGAAATTACTATGAGCAACTATATGCCAACAAATTTGATAATCTGGAAGAAATGGATAATTTTCTAGAAGCATACAACCTTCCAAAGCTAACTCAAGGAGAAACAGAAAATCTGAATAGACTGATTACCACCAAGGAAATCTAATCAGTAATCAACAAGCTCCCAACAAACAAAAGCCCTGGACCAGATAGCTTCACAAGTGATTTTTACCAAACATTCGAAAAAGAATTACCACCTATTCACTCAAATTATTCCAAAAAATCCAGAAAGAGGGAAGGCTCCCAAACTCTTTCTATGAGGCCACTATCACCCTGACTCCAAAACCAAAGACAATACAAAAAAGGAAAACTACAGGCCAATATCCCTGATGAACATATGAACATAGATGCAAAAATCATCAACAAAATATTAGCAAACAGAATTCAGCAATATATTAAGAAGATCATACACTATGATCAAGTGGGGTTCATTCCTAGTATGCAAGGTTGGTTCAATATTCGCAAATCAATGAACGTGATACACCACATTAACAAAATGAAAAATAAAAACCATATGGTCATATCAATAGATGAAGAAAAAGCATTTGACAAAATTCAGCAGTAATTTATGATAAAAACTCTTAGCAAAGTGGGAATAGAGGGATCATATCTCAACATAATAAAGGCCATATATGATAAGCCCACAGCTAACATCATACTCAATGGGGAAAAGCTAAAACCATTCCCCTTAAGATGAAATCAAGACAAGGCTGTACACTTTCTTTACTTTTATTCAACATAGTTCTAAAAGTTCTAGCAACAGCAATCAGACAAGAAAAATAAATAAAAGGCATCCAAATCGGTAAGGAGGAAGTAAAATTGTCATTATATGCAGATGACATGATACTATACATAGAGAATCCCAAAGACTCCACCAATAAGCTACTGGAATTGATACATAAATTCAGCAAGGTAGCAGGATACAAAATCAATATTCAGAAATCAGTTGCATTTATATACACCAATAACAAACTATCAAAAGGAGAAATTAAGAAAACAGTCCATTTACAGTTGCTTCAAGAACCATAAAATACTTAGAAGTAAATATAACCAAAGAAGTAAAAGACTTGTACTGAGAAAATTCTAAGACACTAAAGAAAGACATAAAAGAAAATACAAATAAATGGAAACACCTACCATGCTCATGAATAGAAAGAATTAATATATTTAAAGTGTCAATACTGCCTAAAGCAATTTATAGATTCAATGCAATTCCTATCAAACTACCAAGGGCATTTTTCACAGAAATAGAAAACATAATCCTAAAATTCATATGGAACCATAAAAGACCCCAAATAGCAATCCTGACAAATAAGAACAAAGTCAGGGGTATCACGCTACCAGACATCAAATCATACTACAAACCTACAGCAATCAAAACAGTATGGTACTGGCATAAAAATAGGCATATAGATCAATGGAACAGAGTAGAGAGTCCAGAAATAAATCCATTCATACATGGACAGTTAATCTATGACAACAGAAGCAAGAATTTACATTGTGGTAAAGACAGTCTATTTAATAAATGGTACTGGGAAAATTGGACTGACACATGCAAAAAAATAAAACTGGACCACCTCCTTACGCCATATACAAGAACAAATTCAAAATGGATTAAAGACTTAAACATAAGACCTGAAACCATAAAACTCCTAGGAGAAAATATAGTGAGTAAATTTTCAGACATTACCCTGAGCAATATTTGTACTGATATATATATATATCCCCATGGGCAAGGGAAGTAAAAGAAAAAATGAACATATGGGATTACATCAAACTTAAAAGCTTTTTCACAGCAAAGGATACCATCAATAAAACAAAAGAAAGCCTACTGAATGGGGGAAGATATTTGTCAATGAAATATCTGATAAGGGGTTAATATCCAAAATTTATAAAACACTCATTCAACTCAACACCAAAAAAACAAACAACCCCATTAAAAAATGGGCACAGGATATGAAAAGTCATTTCTCTAAAGAGGACATACAGATGGCCAACAGACATATGAAAAAATGTTCAACCTCACTAATCATTAGAGAAATGTGAGTAAAAACCACATGAGATACCACCTCACTCCGGTCAGAATGGCTATCATCAATAAATTAACAAACAACAAGTGCTGGCGAGGTTGCATAGAAAAGGGACCTCTGGTGCACTGTTGGTGGGATGCAGATTGGTGCAGCCACTATGGAAGTCAGTATGGAGGTATCTCAAAAAACTGGAAATGGAACCACCTTATGACCCAGCAATCCCACTCTTAGGTATTTATGCAGAGAAGCCCAATTTGAAAAAATATATGTACCCCTATGTTTATTGCAGTGCTATTTACAGTAGCCAAGATCAGAAACAACCAAAATGCCCATCTTTAGACGACTGGATTAAGAAACTGTGGTACACTTACACAGTGGAGTATTACTCAGCTATAAAGAAGAATGAAATCGTACCATTTGCAACGATATGGATGGATCTAGAGAACATTATGCTAAGTGAAATAAGTCAGTTGGAGAAAGACAAATACAATATGATCTCACTTATATGTGGAATCTAAACAACTGAATAAACGAGCGTTGTAAACAGAAATAGTCTCAGAGACATAGAGGAAAAACTGATGATTGCTAGTTGGGAGGGGGTGGGGATGAAAGAGAAGGGGAAGGGAAGAGACAACATAAATTGGTAACTACAATTGCTACAGAGATACGAAAGACAGCTTGGGGAGTATAATCAATAATGTTGTAAATATTTTTTAGGGTGTCAGATGGACACATGTCTTCTTAGGGAGACCACTTTATGGACAGTGTAGAGACTTGACCACTGCACTGTACATCTGAAGCTGCTGTTAAATAATATTGTATGTCAACTAAAAAAAAAAACCAAAACAAATCTCCCTCACAGACAGTGCTGTGTGAGCTGGTGCATTGTTGTGATGCAAGAGCTATGGTTGTTGGTGAAAAGTTCAGGATGTTTTCCTCTAACTTTTTCATGCAGCCTAGTCCAGTTGGTTCAAATTCATAATGAACAATCCCTCTGATATCAAAAACAAGTTAGCAACATTGCTGCAACAAGTTTGCAAACTTAATTGTCAGGCCTCGTGTGTGTGTGTGTGTGTGTGTGTGTGTGTGTGTGTGTGTGTGTGTGTGTGTATCAACAATAAAGAACAAAAAGTCTTTAATTGCTTCACAGATGCTGTGGCACATGCCCATGGACCAGTGAGGAGGCTGGCTCCACAAGTGACTCTCACAGCTCCTTGCACCCTTCTCAAGCACAGTTCCTAATTACATACTTGGTTGCTTATTTGATTAATGGTTGTCTCTCCCACACACCTGGGTAAATTCTACAAGGACAAGGATGGAGTCAGTGTTTAGCTTACCATTCTACCCCAGATTCCAAACACAGAGCCTGGAGTATAGTAAGAACACCACAGACATTGTTGAATGAATGAGTGAAAAAGAGTGACAGCAAATAGAGACAAAGACAGGGAGAGAGTGAAAGGTCAGCTTGTATTTCATAGTCTTTGTAGTTTCTGCTTTTCATACCCTCAGCCCATCACTCCACTGTTTCCCAGAAATAGGTGCTCAGCACAGATGGTTGAACAAATTGAATAGAGATGAATTAAAAAGGGTTGTTTGGCTCCCTGATCCCAGAGCACAGAAGCACTCTTATGACTGGCCTCCTGTGCAATCTCAAACTCTAGTTATTTCTCTCATTAGACTAGAAGCTCCTCAAAAACAATGACCATGTATGCTCCATTGTCATATAAATATCCCCACTCTCCTTATACTGAGTTGGAACTCAGATGTTTGGTGGATAAAAAAGGAACCCTCAGATACCCTCCCTGAGCCTCAGGCAGCAGGACATCAAGGCTTCCAAAAACCCCAGCTTCCAGGGTTCCCAGCTACTGGGAGATAGTTCTCCCACAAGGTTTCTGTAGCAGCTCTCAGTCACATTACTTATGCCTATTATTGGATGTGTAAATTACCTTCCATGGAGTGACAAAGACTCAATTAAAGAAGGAGATCTGAAGTCAAAGCTGTCACTTCAGGGAATTCAGACCTGACAAAGAGATGACAATAGCAGCTCTCTGCAGGGCAAGAGCTCCCGAGTTGAGCACCTGGAGGGATCCCTTCCCCCCAGGCTCCAGGCTTCCCCCCTTTGTGCCTGAAGAAGGATTGAATCCATTAGAGACTGCTGTCATCTCTGTGCTAGTGGGACCTGCAATAGGCCCAGGTTCTGATGGGCTTAGCATAGTGTCCTGGACCAGCTATGAAGAGGGGCCAGGAGCAAGAGGAAAGCTCTTGGCTTCATTTGCCATTCTCGAAGCCCTCTGGGAAACTGGATTCTATGGGGACACCTGGAGAAGGCTTGGTTGAGCTGCCCCATCCAGGACAATGGCAGCATGCTGAGTAAGGAGGCCTTGGAGGCAGTCACAGCTCCTTTCTACATCACAGTTTTGTTATATGTCAGCACCAGGCTGAGCATAAAGGACCGAGCAGTAAATAAGGCCGACTTAGCAGCAAGCTGACCACACCTCACTGGTGCCGACCCCAAGGTAACCGGCATGGAGTCTCTTGCTTCTCCATGCTTCCATCCCTCCACTAATAAAATGAGACATTTCCTAAGAACAAGGCAGCTTGTTGTCAATGGAAGAACCAAGGACTCTGGGTTCAGTGCTAACCCCACCAACTGCTGACCACCAAGGGGCCTCAGGCGAGGCGAGGCTCTCACCTGGGCCCTCCTTTCCATTCTGCTTCTCCCATTCTGCCAGAGAGAATCATGACGTTCACTCTCTGCTCAAATGTCTTCCAAGGCCCTCTATATCTACATAGTGCAATTTTCCTAGCCTGTCATTTCAGATCCTTCCCTCCTCTCTCAGTTCCCAAAGAACGTTTCAGCTTCATTGCCTCATCCCTCTATGCTTGTTATGTGCCAACCTCAGCAGACGCCTTTCCGTTCCCCATAAATAATACTATTCTCACCAGATTTAATTTCCTTTTTTATGTGGATCCCACAGCAATTTTTACCTCTACACTTCTTATGTTACATTATTTTTATATATAGTTCACATTTTCATATTTTATATTTTTATATTACTGTTGTCAAATTCTATAAGTATTTCCCCTTCTTGTGAGAGAAAGAAATTCCAGCATGATACTTTCCCAAAAAGTCTCAGCCTAATAAGTGAATAGGGGTAAAGGAGAAACAAAGATCAAAAGGATGAGTATCTCTCAAAGGGCCCAAACTGAAAGGGATAGGTTCTGAGACAGGCACCTGTTGAGGTTTATTAGAGATGCCCCACTATTGGGACTGTTCTAATACTCCAGGCAGGAGCTGTGTCATTGCAAGTGGGGTAGAGCACTGAGAGTGTGGCTCTGGTGTCAGTAAGGACAGAGAGAGATTCATTCTTAATCTGGAGAGTGGTTTCTCTGAGGCGATTAAAAGGGGAATTGGGAAGAGGCCCTGCAGTTCCTCAGAGCTCTGTCACTGGGAATTAGAGGGACACTGAAAGGGCTGATTAGAAGGCTGAATGTGCCTGAAGCACTTAAGTTTGTGCCAATCTCTTTTCCAATGGCTCTTTGCAATAACAGTAGAAACTAGGAGGTTTTTGGTTTTGTATAGAAACCTTCATCTGCTGGAGTTGAAAATTAAGAATTTTAGCAGTTTTTCTTTCAGGTGACTCATCTAAGGTGTGAGCAAGCTGATTTGCCAAACTGACCAAATCTAAAGTAGATATGTCTCACATTCCATCCCGGTCCTTTTAACTAAAAGAGAAAGATCTCTGTTCACCCAGTTAATAAACATAGAGTTAAAAGCTGCCCAAGTGGTATCAACATCTGAAATAAGACCAGAATTTTCTTTGAAAACATTCTGAAGTTGATTATAATAGTCATGAACAGATTCATCACTTTTGTGAGCAAGTCTGAATGCTGTTCCAATCCACGAGCTTTGAGAAAACCCTAGGAATTGCCCCATGAAGATGTTTAGTGCATGTATGAGCCTGATCATATAACAAGTCAGTGGGCTGGTCTCTCAGCTGTAATCCTAGAGACCTTCCAGGATTTTCCCAGTCAGCAGTTTTCATTCAATGCTGAGCTCGACCTTTACCCACAAGCGTATGAACTAGTAGATACAGGTCAGGAAACCAGGCTGATAAGTTTGAATGACTGTATTGAATTCCGCAGCAAATCTGTGGGGATCCTCAGTTACTTTGGGAAAATCTCTGACTATGGTTCACAGTTCAGCTTTAGTCCAGAAAATATAAGAAATTAGGGGTTTAGCCTTTCGATTCTCAGAAGGCCTGATTTTAAAAAGACAGGTTCTGATAGGTTCAGAGGAGGCAGATGATGCTGGAAGTGGAGCCTGAGACAAAGGAGCCAGGGGAGAGGAGCATGAGGCTTCAGGAGCCATTTTATCTTTCTTTAATGGTTTATTTGCCTCAGTGAATCTTAACATTTTATTTTGCAAACAGGCAATTTTAGACTTCTGGTAACATTTGGGAAGCTTTAAAATACCAACAGACATAGGCATTCTATTCAGTTTTGACAATTTCAGAGCTATGGCTGTCCAATTTGGTTTTAAGAAAAGTAAGTTTGGGGAATTCAAAAGTTCCCCATAATGGCCATTGGTATTCTAAACAACTTTTGGTCACATCTGTACCTTTAGTTGAAAATGTGCATGAGGAGGGAAGAACGATTTCTAAACATAAAGTCAGCCGAGGTTCCTAAAGAAGCGGGTACTCTCAAAGTGTTTAGATATCGTTTTTCAGAGGCTTTCTCTCTAAAACAAAAGCCTAAACAGCCTGCAGGCCAAATATCAGCACAATTCCACTAGGAACAGTCCGATTTCAAAAAGTCATACCAAAAGCTGAAGAGCACAATTCTAGTAGCAGCAGTCTGGTTCTAAAAAGAATTGGACTGAAAGCCATCACAGTTCCAATGAAAATAGCCTGACTTCCAAAGAGTCAGGTCAAAGTGCCAATTGACCACTCCTGGACAAAACGAGGCCTTAACCAGAAACGGATGAAGCCTTATATTATATCCTGAAGATAGCCTGGAGGGCTTCAAAATGCAGACAGCAGAAGCTTGTATCCAGGGGAAAGACTTACCTTCAAATGTGTTGACATAAGAAACATCCAAACCTGTAGAGAATTTTTATGAGTTTACTTGAGTCAAACTGACAATAACCACTGGGAAGCAAAATCTCAATTAATTGAGAAAATGCTCCATAGAATGGCAGTTTTGCAGCTTATTTTATACATTAGAATCAAAGGAGGAGATTTAAGGAGTGTCACATGAAATCTGCTGGTGGCAGATTAAGGAGGCGAGAGATAGAAAAGCAGGGGAATCTCTGGGATTGGATTAAAAGTAAAGTCGAGAGACACATACTTCTTTTACATTGGTGGCTACAGGATAATTAATAAGCAACATTTACAGCACACAGAGATGGTATGTAAGGGAAAGATAACAATGAGGGGTTCTGTGGTCTTCCTTTCTGGTGTGGTGGGTGGTTGTAGTTTTAGGGGCCTGGAAAAGGAAATTACTCCGACATTTCAAAGGTATGTAATCTAAGATGAACAAAAGACAATAGACAGGCTCATTTAAGGTAAAGGTTGACCTTTGTCAACGAAGCTACAGGCCAAGGAAAAGACTACCTGCCATGATCCCCTTTTAGTTAGGAGTTTTTATGTTCAGACCATCCTATGTGGTTACTTTCTGTCTCTGAGTTTGTAGGGCCCTCCATGCTAGCCTCCCCTGAGCTTGTTATATTTAGTATATGGCCCCTTTTTCATGCACAAACACAAGGAAGCACTGAGCTCATGGGTTCTATGGGTACTGCCCCTGTTGACACACCATCCTCAGAGCTGTCAATGATCTTCTCTGGCTGTATGAGCCACCAAATAATGTTGACCTCAAAGAAATAGACAGCCTGATATTTTTCCAGCAAAATGGGTTTATTTGGGGATAACAAAGAATTGCAACTCGGGATATGCAGTCTAATGGCAAACCACATGCAAGTCCAGAGGAAATGAAGGAGAGCAATGCTCTTTTATGGACTTGGGGAGGGCTGCTGTAAAGGAAGAGTTCATTGCAGGAAACTGAAAGTTTGAAGTATAGAGACTTTTTGTTGCCTGAGTTATGGCAGTCTCCCATCGACTGAGCTGTTACTGGGCAAGGAAGAATCTTTTCTTCCTCCTGCTGAGGTAGTAAAGTAGTATCACTTCCTGTCTGCGGTGCAAGGTGCAACTCTTCCTGTTGGGGTTAGTAGCAGTGTGCACTGAGTGACACTTGTGAGAGTCCGCTCGTCTAGCCTCCCAACTCCATTTTAAATGAGGTGTCTATTTATTAATATTCACACTATATTATATCTTACCCACAGTATTATGGACTCCTAGAGAGCATTCCTTACATAATTTAGCTCAGGGATGTGTACATATTATATACTCAGTGAATATTTCTTGAATGGATGACTAAACACCTACATAAATAAAATGAATGAATAAACTTAACTTACCTTGTCCATATCTGCAAATAGGGAATTACAATGAATGTCTAACAGAGTTGATGTAAGGAGCAACTGTGATATAAGTAAAAGTGCTCTGCAATTTTAAAATAAGTATTCAAATATGGATGATTACTGAAGTTATCATTATAGCTTCTCTCTCTGTGTTCTGTGGCAGGCATGGAAGACCTTAGAAGGAAAGGAGCCATCTAAAACCCAGGTTTTGAGTCCCACAGAAACGGTTTGGTTTGGTCTGGTTTGGTTTGGTTTTTCAAGCAGGTTATGCTCTGATTAATTTTTCTGTCCCAAGGTCACAGCCTGCATATTACATCATAAATGTACCATGTTTCTCCCTTCTTAGGCTACATCATATTGAGTTTCACTGATGAACATTTATGAAATCAAATGCGTCTTACAACTGAGATCCAGAGAAAATTGCCAGACTGCAGGTAGAAAAGTAAGACTGAACAAAGCTGTCTTTGCCTATGTGTGTGTGTGTGTGTGTGTGTGTGTGTGTGTGTGTGTGTGTGTAAGAAGGCACAAAAGAATACAAAGTATCCATCTATCCAATAAATGTTTCCATTGGTCCTTTGCTTTGGTAGCATCATATGTGGAGTTTTCTCTTTAATTATGAATCCATAATTTTCACCTCAAATGTCTTCAAGAAGACTACTCCTATGATAGAGCACTGGAAGGAAAACTGATCATTCATCCTGGAGATAGCCATTCATTTACCAGTGATGCACTGATAGGCACCTGAAGCTGCCAGGCCTCCATCATAGACTGCAGCATTCTCAAAGCTGGGAGGGGGTGGGACCACGGCACACATCTTGAGGGATTATCACTCAAGAGCAGAACAACATCCGTCAAAAGCGTCAGACTCATTCTCCAGACAGGCAGTTTTACTTCCAGCAATATATGTCAATACAGAAAAAAAAAAGAAATAAAAAGAAAAAGAAACGCTGAGTTTAATCAAATAGCAAAAGCAGAGCAAGTCATGGTATTTTTCAATAATCCCAAAATTACATTGGCAATCCTAGGGTGCTCCAGAGGTCCTCATCAGGCACACCCTGAGGAATGCAGTGGCCATCAAGGCCCTGCAGAACTGCCAACACAGCTCCTGTGGTGAAGAATGGCCCCACTCCACATGTAACAAAGGCAGATCCAAACATTAATCCTGATCTTTCCTGAAGAAGAAATGCAGTGGCTTGGATAAAGGCATACTATTTTATTAGTCAAAAATAATTGGGCTTACATTTAAAGTGGCACTTCCTTTTCCTCCTCTACAATGCAAGAAGATGGCATATCATACAGTATGAAATTTTCCTAGAATCAAAAAAATACAGAATAGTATTTGAAGGTTGACTCTGGGTCAGGCACTGTGCAAAGCCCCAGGACCAGCCATGGTTCTCGTCCTGAAGGAACTGACAGGCCCATGGAAGAGACAGGTGAGTAAGCGGGTAATCTGAGAGCAGTGTGGGGGCTGGAATGGAGATATGCTGATGGTCTTCAGGAGCACCCAGCAGGGACACCCGTGTGGGTGCTGAGGAAGCTCAAGTGTCAGCCAGGCTTGGATGGCTGGAGTTGGCCAAGGCAAGGGGGTAGGAGGATAACAGGTAGAGGAAACAGGAGATGCAAATGTCCGAGGAATGAAGAGAATGAAGCACTTTTGGGGAACTACCAGGACTTTCATTTGGCTGGAGGCCTTGGCAGTGGGGGAGAGATAGAAATGATGTTGGAGAAATAAGTAGAGTTCAGATCATGAAGGGGTCAGAATGTTGCTTTGGACTTTAGCCTGCCGACAATGTGAAGTCATTAAAGAATTTAGAGCAAGAGGAATAACGTGACTAGATTCACAAACTGAATGAGAGTTCAGGGGTCAGTTAGGAGGCTGCTGCAATAAACAGGTGAGAAATGATAGTGGCTGGACCAGAGTGATGACATTAGGGGAGGGGAGAAGGGACGTTGAGGAGGTGAAATCTCCTCAAAGGTAGGCATTGGAAATAGATTGGGTACAGAGGGAGAGTGGTGAAAAGACGCCCTTGGGGAATAGGTATAGAGCAGGCCGTTCACCGGGATTAGGAGGAACAGGTTTCCAGGGACAGTATAGGTTTCAACCTGCTACTTGTCTGATCTGTGGTTTGAATTCTATCCACTCAGCCAGCACCTACTGAGCAGCACCCTGTGCTAGGCCCCATGCTGGGCACAGGGGGAGAGAATATACAGCCCCTCAAGGATTTGTTGGGCTCAGAGAAAATGCAGCCCTTGGACTCTACTTTCTCCTGTCAAGCTGACCTTAGCTGGCCATCCCTTCATGCCTGGGTAGCTTCCCCACGGCTGTCTATTCTAACATGTCTGGGTCCAGGGCCATTCCCTAGCCCTTCATTATGCAGACCTGGTCTTCCAGCGAGCTTCCATAACTTGTTAGCTGGCTCTGAGAGTAGGCAGTCCAAACGAGAGGAGGCTTCTGCAGCTTCATAAATAATATGCTCAGAATTCCCCCGCACCCCCCCCACTAGACCCTCCCTTCAGTCCTGGACTGCAGGTAGCAATTCCAGATTAGTTACCCTCAGATATCCTAGACCTAGACAACCAGACTCTCCTCCCCTTTTCTCTCCATCCCAACAGTTTGAGAGCTCACACCCAGATGTGTGCACACGCGCACAAGCACACACACACACCACAGCAGGGACACAGCTTCTCCTCTGAAACTCATGGCACCCTCAACAGATGTGTCTCCTTATTCACTCATCATTTTCTTTCCTTGTTCCTTAGGAACCTCCAAGTCTCATACTTAAACTAATGGGATCACAGACTTGTAAGGACCTTGTGTAATCTAAAGCAACCTCTTTCTTCCACAAGTGGGCACACATAAGCTCTTAAGAGCCTTCCCCGGCCCCCTTTGCCTACCAGGCCAATGGACTTTCCTATCCTATAGACAATATTTGCATTTCTTTTTCTTACAACAGGGTGGGAAGGCATTTCTGGGGGTTCTCTACTGATTATGCTGAGCCGTCCTACATGCACATGTTAACAGGGTCCCCCAGTTTTACTGCAGGCACAGTGCTGCCCAGGGAGCCACCATGCACACAGGTTCTTTGCCTTTAAATGAATCATTCTGCTTGGTTGCCGCAGCAGCTACAGCAAGAGCTTACAGGGCCAGCCCACCAACTTGGCTGGAGTAGATCCCTGCTTTCCCCTCAGATGCCCCCTTTGGCCTCCTTCTATGCCTTCTCTTCTTCATGTCTCCCAGCTCATGCACCAAAAGACCTCTGCTAATAAGCAGCCTCCTGCCTTTCTCTCTCTGGCTTAGGTAAGACCTTTGGAAAGCGCTGCAGACAGGGCAGCTGTCCCTCCAGTAGGAGCCACCTTCACAGGAGCACCTATCAAGGGCAAAGCTCATTTTCCCATCCACCCCCCACCC
>NW_017732147.1:160348-161865 GCF_001890085.2 Hipposideros armiger | reverse complement strand
GGCTTCTAAAATGCAGAAAAAGAATGGCCTCAGTAGAGAGAGCTGAAGATGAGGATATGGAGGTTGTTGATGCTCGGGATCAACCTGCACAGCCAAATATGAGCTAGTTCCTCAGCAGAAGCCACAGTTTACAGATCAGAGTCCCTCACAACAGGCCTAGGCTGCAGGGAGTATTCCTCTATCAAGACGTCTTTACACAACACAATTTGGAAATAGTCTGGAATGAAATTAAATGGCAGTTTGGTTACACTTTAATCACCACAGGCAGATTGGGATGCCACTGTGATTACAACAAAGGAATTTATATTTATTGTCTTGTGGGGATTTGCATTGAAGATACAGTGACTTTCTGCAAGGCACCCAATTTATTCATAAAGCTGTAACCAGGCATTGCAACTGTGAGTCATTCAAGTGTGTCTTCCTCCTGCCTCTGCGAGGCAGGAGCCAGAGAATGGAGCCCCATCCCTTCCAAAAGGTCTCTCCCAATTGGCCCTGGTCTAGAGGATTGGGGCGGAGACAGGAATTCAGCCCCCAGCATCGGGGAGCAGGTTGGGGGCAGAATCACTTTACACCCAGCTTGCCATGAGTACAGAAGGGCTTGGTTTTCCTTCACTATTAAATATAGAAGAAGAACAAGCCCCTGAGTGAGAGCCCACAATGCTGACAGGAACACAAATGCCATTACAGGCTGTTCCAGGACTCGGGCAAAGGGAGGCGTCAAGGTTCTTTAATTTTCCTGGTTTGTGCCCACGTGTGACTCGTAATTAAAAATGTCTGTCATTGAACAGGCATTCATAAAATGCCTACACCATGCCTGACTGTGGACTAGGAAAGGGTGGGAGGGTGGAGAACTTGGTTATGAAGGTAGGCAAAATGCCACCCAGCAGGAGACACGAGAACTAAGCTACACAGGATCTCAGAGGTCCTGGGGCTGTGGCATTGGTTTGTCAGACCAACCAATGCCACTGCCGGTTCCAGACTTGTGCAAGGACTTAGGAATTAGCCAAGAGAACCAGCATCCTCAGCTTCAGAATAGCCTGATAGCTGGGGTGGGGTGAGAGGTGGCTAAAAAGGGGATCAGTATTCAACCACCAAGCAGCCTCAACCCCACTGATAATCTATCTATCCCTACCCAGTGGTGCAGAGCCCACTCAGACCCACTTCTGAGAGCCCACTGTACTCTTGTTGTCAACCCCAAGTTCAGTGACCCACACTGGACACTCACAATCAGTCATGATAGGAATGTTTACACCACTGAAACCAGCACACACTACACCCCAAGGCTTTTTTCTTGGTAGCTGATTTACCAGCATACCACCACTCTCTCAAGTTTAAATGCTAGGATAAAATGAATTCTGGTTGTCTCTAACCTATTCTTAAACTGATTCTGACACCCTAGGCCAGCAAGGGGTTATGTTAAACAAGAAGAGGTCTAGAAATATGTCCACACACCTCCCCAATGCATGAAGGGAAGGTGCCATCTCTCACAAGGATGTAGCTTCCTGCCTGTGTGGGGG
>NW_017732147.1:132183-160222 GCF_001890085.2 Hipposideros armiger | reverse complement strand
CACACACACACACACACACACACACACACACACACACAACACAACACATATTTATTGATCACTTTACATGATTACTTTCTTTATTTCTTTTAGGCTTTAAGAAATCGACACTGTTTTATGCCCATTATATAGATGAGGAAACAATCTCAGAGAGCTTAAGTGTATGGACCTGTTCCCATAGCTGGTAAGAGCCGGGCTCACTCCACACTGTGGAGATGAGTTATAATCTCAAGGACTCCCTGAGAACCACCACAGGGGCCTGGGATGGAGGTACACAGAGGAAATCTGGGTGTACCCCCAGATAATAATATGACAGGGCATTTCTTTTGGGGGCCACAGACACCAGGTTGTTGAATGACATTGACTGTCCCAGAGCCAGGACCCTGGGACCCCTGCCCCATAGGCACACTCCTCTTGGTTCCTGGGATGGGACAGACTACCTACAAGGTGACAACAGAACAGAAAACAAGCTCCACCAGGTAGAGCCAAGGATTCTTTTCCAGGAATTGCTGCCTCTGTGGGGCCTGAGACAATGGGGGGACAACCAGACTAGAAGATTCAGTTTGCCAAACAGCTGGCAGTCCTCGTGTGAGCACAGCAGGCATTTCTCCTGCAGCCAGCAAGGTATTGGCGCTGCCATGAGGGCTGCCTGTGCTGTCTGTAGCATTGTCCCAGACCTGGTGGGGCAGCAGAAGAACATACCGCAGGTTGGGAGATAGGAGGCCATGTCTGCATCCTCTTTAAGCCTCTGAAGGAGAAAAGGATTAAACTGGATGCTCTAAGGTCCCCTCTAACTCACATGTTGTTGCTTGGACGCCTCCTCCTTCCTGTACCCCTGTCGTCAGGCTCAGAAGCAGCAGCCCCGTAGGGAGAACCCAGCTCTGCAGTCTTGGACACTGGCAGTTTCCCTTCTGTCTCTCCTTGGACTCCTGCCCATGGACAAGTTGAGGTTTCATCCCCTTGATGTGATTAAGCCTTTTGAAGCCATTTAGCTGAATTGTTGGCCAAAGAGTGCTAAATAGGCCTTTTGAGCATTTTGAGCCTTGCCTCTGCTCGGGGCCCGCTCCAAACTCTTTGGAGTGTACTTTCTTTTCTAATAATGGCCCTTGAGCCATTCTCTACTACTGTTCATGCCTGCTTCGGTTTCTTTGAAATGTATTTTTTCTTCTAATAAACTCCTTTTCTGCAACTTTAAAAAAAAAAGAGTGCTAAATAGGCATTGGAAGCTGAACACTTAAGACATCCAGGGTGATGGGAGACAACAGGCTGTCTGATCTGTTGTTCAGCAATAGATTGTGATTCTAAACACGATGTTCGTTATTCCACTGTGTGGATTCTAATTAACTGTCAGAAATGCATCGTTGAGGGGATGATGGATTATGCTGGGGAAACTATTAATATAGCTTGTTCACTTCTGCCCATGTGCAGCCCAAGCCCAGAACAATTGACTCTAGAGATGGTGAGCTGCAATGAGATAGCCACTCCATGTCCATCCATGAGAAGGGAATCAGCACCGCCACACCTGCACCAGCAGGAGTCACAGATCTCACAACTCCCAGGTCTCACAACTGCAGCAGATATGAGGATGACATCAGATGATGGCCCACTGAGTAGTAAAGGATGCCTACAGCCTGAAACAGTGGTCCCAATTCAGTGAAATGGAAATTTCTTGAGGTAGATATAAGGGTCTATATGTGGGTCTGCCAAAACCAGTCGCATGACAATGGAGAAGATATGGGATTTAGAATGAGAGTCACAAAGTAGTGTCAACCATCACCCAAAGAGCTGGTGTTAAAATAATCTGCATTGAAAACAGTAAGTTCTCTTCACATGGACCTTTATAAGGCTGCCCTGCTCCTTTGTTTTACATTGGTCATGCTGTTCAAATCTATCCAATATATATTGAAAGATTATATTAGTTTGGTTTCCCCAGAGAAACAGAACCAATAGGAGAGAGAGATTTCTTTTAAGGAATTGGCTCATATGATTGATGCTCAAGTTCAACCGTGTTAAGATAGCAAGTCCAAAATCCATAGGGCAGGTCAGCAGGTTTGAAATTCAGGTAAGCATTGATGTTGCAGTCTTGAAGCAGAATTCCTTCTTCTTCAGGAAAACTCATTTTGGGGTCTTAAGTTCTTTGACTGATTGAATCAGCCCCTCCTCATCCCTTCATTATGGAAGATCATTTGCTTTACTTCTTTATAGTCAACTGATTATAAATGTTAATCACATCTACAAAATACCTCCACAGCTACATCTAGACAAGCATTTGACCAAGCAACTGGATGCCATTGCCTAACCAAATTAACACAAAAAAATTAACCATCACAAAGAAACTGACAAACTAACCTGAACTCATTCAAAGGAGAGAAAACACAATGCAGTGACCATGTCATATGAGAATCACTTAAAGAAACCACAGATACCTGTGACTTACCTAATATTTGTATTTCAGTGAATCTAAAGACACGAATTATTTTACTGTATTTTTTTATTTTATGTACTATTTACTAAGAAAGAAAAGTCTGCCAATTAAATTAGGACACAATGTATCAACCAAGTTGTTGTTCTTCAATCTTCTTGTGGAGGGCCCCAGTCACCATCTGGCTGCCCATCGGCAGCTCATGTCATCTAAGCTCAAAGTGCTGTGTGCAATCTTAGTTGCGGTTTGGTGTAGCCAAAATCCCCTGAGGGAGTCAAACCAGCAGCTTTGTTGTTAAGAGCGCATGTTCTGGGCCAGCCAAGTGGAACGCTGGTTAAGAACTGGCTTGGGAACCCAGCTCTGAGCAGAAGGGCCCAGGTTCGGATCCCACATGGGGGCCAGTGACACTGCCCTCTACAGCTAAGATGGTGAACAACAGCTCGACCTGGAGCTGCCGTGAGTTGCCGGCAATGGCATAGGCTGCGGTGGGGCTGGCCGGCAGCTGGCGTGCACTTTTGTGAGCTGCTGTGAGCCACGGGGAGCAGCCGTCCAATGGCCAGCGAGCAACTGCCTCAGCTGGGAAGAGCACAATGATCACAATACCAACATGGGCCAGTGAAGAGACATCCTCCACAACTAGACTAAAGAACAAAAGGACAGCAACTTGCCTGTTCCCCTTCCCCGATTCCCCAATGCTATTCCCTCCCCTAACCCCCCAATAAAATCTTTTTAAAAAATGTTTTGCAATTATGTAAAGCTAACCGACTTTGACTCTTGCTTTGTGAAGGTTGCTAAACATGCCTAATTCACCATCCCCCACAACAATTTAACTCTCATAGGTTAGAAAAAAAATCCACCTGTGTTATCCCCTGGGTGGTTTTCTAGGCCCCTGACACCCAGTCTGCAAGTTTGGAGCGGGAGCTTTGGATGCTTGTGCACATTCGGGCAATGAGCCCGGTGTCATGACCCACCTAGCTGAAGCCACTGTGAGAAGTTGTGGCATGTTTCTGTGGCAGAGGTGCTGAAATTTGGGAGCAAATGTACCTTTCAAATCAATGAAACACATTTATATCAAATAATTATTGGGCTCTTGCAATGTGGCAGTCACCGTCTGTGAGCACCACACACATTGCTACATTTAACCCACACAATAACTATGTTGAGGTGGCACTACCACCATCCCCATCTTCCAGATGACACAAACAAGGATCGGAGAAACTAAGCAATTTGCCCCCATTTACAGCCCATCGGCAAAGAAAGCGAGCAATACCCCAGCTCTGCCTGACAAGAGGAGTAGCGCTTGCTCTCACCAAGCCTCTCACAGTACATGACAGTGGTCTGCCAGCGCTTGAGGGCTCTCCAGTGTACAGTTCAGATGACCTTGCTAAAATTGATGGGGGAAATAATAAACTTGAAAACAGTGAAAGCTTGCAACAGAAGGGCTGAATCTGAGGACAGTGAGTCCCCCATCACTACACTCATATCTGTGTCATCTGGACCAGGTCTCCACATTATGGTTATAGGGTTAAACAAGGGCACATCTGAGACAGTAACATCTGCCTCACCTGGCCTGAAACAAGCTGAGTTAACTCACATTAACAGCATTCTGGGGACCGCTTCCCTGTGTTTCCCTCGCTGAGCATGGGGTGCTTTGATGAGGAAATTGGCCCCCACCCCAAATCAAAGAATACTTCATGTCAGTAGCAGAGAAAAATCAACATCTCAACTAACAAAAAGATCATTCATGTTTTATTCCCCAGATAAACACTATGAAATCCTTATCAATCTTAAATATGTTACTGGACAAATACATCATTCAAAAAGTGACCTTTTAGAAAATTGCTCTCTGATGATACAAAGTTTATCTTCCTCTCACCTGCTGAATATCACAAGGTCATCTCTCTCCAGCCTGAGCTGACTACAAGGGAATTCTTGGAGGGGTCCCAGGTTGAACTTTTATATGAACAAAGCCTGTGAGTGCAGTGGTCCCCAGCATCGGGATAGTGAGCTTATCCCTTCTCCTTTCTTCAAATGCAGTTACTACAAATAACAACATCTTATGTTAGAATTCTGAGTAGACTTTTCCCCTGGACATTAACTCGTTAAGTAGGGTCTGCTGCCCAGCTATCTATGTAAAATGATAACTGGAGGGGTTGTTTAACTCAGGACCTTAAAAAAACAGCAAAAACATTTACTGAGAATGCTCAAGTCCATGTTCTATAGTGAGAAATACATAAGAACTTATTCTACAGGGTTACATATAGCAGCTATAAAGACACAACTGTGGTTTCTGGTGTTGGCCTCCAGTTCTTCTTCACTAAGAAGACAATGTAATGCTTCCTTTTTATATATTTGTCAAAAGCTCTTTTATGGCCCCATGTTTGGCAGGATGGTCTCTGATCCATTGTGGACCTCTTCTAGGAGCCCCACAATGTCTGCCCTGTGCTGCGATGGCCCCTCTTTTCCTCTGTTTCCACCAATGCACAGACCGGAAGCTCAGGCATAAGGTGCCACAGCTTTGCCAACTGAGATCCATCAAAAGTTTGGCCCACATTCCCCTTCTCTGCAAATGCCGCAGCTTTTGTCTTCATTCCAAGTGTACCAAGTTTTTACCTGTAATCTCATCACACCTGGGATTCACACTTAGCAAGACCCCAACCCACCTACCTCCATCACCATCACCTTTTCCTCTTCTGTCTACCCCTCGCTGATCCAATGAGTTCTAGAGTAAGAGAAAAAAGACCTGGATTCAACTGCTGGAAATGAGATATTTGGCAGGTCACTGTGTTTCTTAGAACTTCAATTTCCTCATCTATAAAGTCAGGGTAATTAGATGTGCCCTTTGCCTTATCCCCATGAAGGTTTGGAGGACTAAAGGATATTGTCTATAATAATAATCTTTACAAAGATGTGAATTACCATTACCATTGCTATTGTCATTATATAGATGTGAATTGCCATCATTACTGTCTTTATTTTTCCTATGGAAGGCACATCTGATCATTGAGATAAGGCCTTCCAGGATAAGGGGTTGGGAAACTTTGCTGTCACCATCAACCTCATTCAACAGAATTTATTAAGTTCCCAGGTGCTCTGGACAGAGCCAGGCAAAAGACAGGCAGAAAGCTTCCACCTTCAGGGAGATTAGGGTTTGACCCAGAAGCCACTCAAGAGCTAAACTCTTTGGAATGGGGTGAAGTATAGGAGAATTCAAATGTGGTGCAGAGGGCTGAGCCTTAGAACCACAGAGCTCTGGTCTTCACTTTTGGTGAAGAGAACTAGAACAATCCAACACAAGAATTATGCTGGTCCAACCCCTGGCACAGAAAAAAATGGCTTCTCGGAGATAAAAAGGAACATAGGCAACTTCTAATATTCATATTCCTGATATCATGAAATATGAAAAATTAAGAAACAAAACAAAGCAGTGTTATAAAAATATAATACAGTATAAATGTTTGCATGTAACAAATTAACCCACACAAGACTTCTTCAGAAATCTTTATTTGAAGCTTCTGTGAATGAGACCTGAGCTACATGGCCCTCTGCCTTACACCACTCCCATGATGCCCACGTGACTGGTGCGACTTCCAACATATTGAGCTTGCAGGCAATTGGGGACATTCAAGAGCACACAGCACAAAGCAGTTGGTGACACGGGACTGGGTCAGACTCCTCTCATGCCGCATCCCACGTCCTCTCAGCCCACCTTCACCCCAGTTCCTTGATATCACTGTCCAAACTAACGGTCTGCATCCTAGCCCTTCTCACAGGCCCTGTTGTTGGATGAAACCTAGGGAAGACAAGGACAACAGTGTCTTGAATTTGGATTTCAACTGCAGAGGAAACAGAGAGAGAGCAGAAGAGAGAGGCTCTGCACAGACTTTTGGGAGAAATCCTCATTTATAGGGCAGGAGAGGAAGGAAAGGCACTGACGGATTCAATGAACAGACCTTCCAAGAGCACTGCGGGGGCCTTTGTGTGCCGAGCAGATGAGTGTAGCTTCTCTGCCTGGGAGGGAGGAGCGACAGCCCAGGCATCTGGCTCTTCTGAAGATTCTCATTTCATCCAAAGAACTGGCCTGGAAAACAGGATCTGGTCACTAACCTGTTCCCTATTGTTTCTTAAATACAAAGCACATTTTTGCTACTGAGGATGTTCACTACCCATAATGCCGAGATAAAAAGCCAAAGGGGAACAATCCAAAAATGTCAAAGTAACTCAGTAGAAGTCGTTGAGTCCCAGTGCACTGAAGACTTAGTTCCCGCCTTTTCACTCTGGTCTCCATCCATCCTGCTCTCCCACATTCTCAAGCCTTCATTCTCAAGCCCTCCTCAGCTCTTTTCTCCAGTTGTGGTGAAAAAGATCCTTGAGGATGGGGGATGTGGTGTCACTGAGACAGGGAGGAGCACTGAAGGGATCAAGGGATCATCAGTGTCTGATCACACAGAGAGGCTGCAGTAGAGGAAGGCTGAGGAAATGCCATTCATCTGGCATTTCAGTCTCTGATGACCTTTGAGAAAGTAATTTCTGCCATGTGGTGAGTGCAGGATCCCGATGGCGTGAGGCTGAAGACTGAGTGGCTGGGAGAGCCAGGGGGAGACCAGCGTCAGATAAACCATTAGTGAGTGAGCAGGAGCAGCAACTGGGTGTAAAAGTAGCGGGAGATGGGTTTTGGAGAGAAGGGAATCTTGGGGAGTGTGCCAGAGGACAGGAGCAGGACGAGGGGCGTGTGGAACACGCTGAGGCCTCACTCACTCTCCTGCACCATGCCCTGTAGTCCCAGCAGAAAAGACCTGTCTTCTTCTCCATCATCCACACCACACACACCCATCGCCGACAGTGTGTGCAACATTAACTGAATGGTGCACAAATATTTGCAAATGAAAATGGGAGGGGAGAAAGAAAGGGAGGTGAAGAATGGAGATTTCAGATACATAAAAAGGGGGGGAAATGGGGTTTTCATTGAATAATCTCAACTTTCTCAGTAAAGTAGGAGAAAAATATCATCTGCTCAAAATGAGGCAGATGGAGGAAGCACCAGAGGGTGCAGTCACATGGACAGGAGGACGTGGAAATGCCTCTAGGAGCAATATGCTAAGCGGAGCTTCCCAGCCAGGGACCAGGGTGGGTAGTGCACCATGAGACAGCACCAGCCCTGAGGACAGAGAGCCAGGCCACCCCTGCAGGCCCAAGCAGTCCAGAGGGCTTCACAAGGGTGACTCCAGCACAGCAGGGTCACAGGCATGGAAGTGCATCATGTGCCACTCAGTGCAATGCTTGGAGTGTGACCTAGGATGTGCAGATCATAGGCATATTCTGTTCCAGCAGCCCCTGCTCCTGGTTGACAAGGACCCATGGGAGGATTTGTGTCCCGTCACCCAAGACCACAGTCTGCACCCAAGGTGCAGCCAGTGTGGCAGGGGAAGAACAGACTAGGCGAGGGCAACTGGTCCACACACCATTTGTGCTGGTGCGCCCTCAGCAGTGTCCGAACTAGCTGCTCTAACAGTGCATGCACAGTCATTATTTTGAAATACTTGATAGGAAAAAGGCCAATAAGAAATCCATTCAAATTGTTACAAGAAATTCCAACATAACTAGTAAAAGAAAAGGAAGAACTACTTGAGCCTTTAAATATAATTCAACTGTTGTAAATTTTTGAATGGTTGTAAAAAAATAATGGCTTTAAAACTTTTATCATCTACTTATGTGAACAAAGTTTCTAGTCAATGGTGCATATTAGGAATTTGAACAAATTATCACTAAGTCTGAATGTAAATTACATTCTAGTTATTTTAAGCATCAAAACTAATATATAAAAATGTAATGCTCATGGAAGCCAACTCAACTTTCTCATTTAAAAACTTTTATGGACTTCTAGAACTCTTATGCAAATTTGTTATTTAGTATCTTTCTTAAAAGTGTATATTTTATAATCTCTCATCAACCTCAAGTAACATAGAAAAAATGTGATGAATAATTTACCAAGTCCCATATAGGCACGCCCACATTCCCTTCAGGTTGCTCCAGTGCACCATTCAAATATTATTTTCTGTGTATATCATGACACAAAAGAAGTAGCAAGGTCAGGAAGCAATGTGAAAAAGAATCAAAGAGAAATGAATAGGGGAGGATATACATATTGTGAGCCAGTCCAGCCACAATTCAACAGTCTTCCCAGAGAAGCTCTGTCTGAGGAGCAGTCCCTAAGGTGGGGACAGCATGGGGACACTCAGGAGGAAAGTGAAGGGGACAAAGCCCCTGAGGTACAATTCTAGGCACCGAGTCTGGCCTGGCTGGGTTGAGGGGAGGAGGTGAGTGGGGGTTTGATTACCCTACCTGGGAGCTGAGATTTCAATTCAAATCCAATCCAGGTAACTGTTGGCAGGGCCAACTGCATTTACTCATCTCCTCTTTCCCCCTCGGGAAGTTCCCAGAATGTCCCAGAGACTTCCCTCCCCAAGACGTCACCATGTACCATACAGACGACATGAAGTATTTTCATTTGAGAAGTGCTTCCTCTCATCCTGGATTCCAATCACCTGAAATAATGCTGAATTCCCTGTTCTTACTGTGACCACAATGAGCATGCTCAGCTTTGTATATCATCCACTCACAGGCACCAAGTCAAGACTTAGGGAATCACAGGGAGAAATGCTCTGGACAGAGACTTGGGTTCTGTCCTTCTTTGACCACTGACTGAGGGTCCTCTGACCACCCACATTCTCCTTCTGGCATAATCAGATTCCTCATTTGTTAAATGAGAAGGTTTTACTAGATGATCTTTAAGGTCCCTTCCAGTCCTGGTATTTTCTACTTCTGAGGTAATCAACATCCAAAATAGTTAATTAAACGTTGGCTTATATTACTGGACCAAAATCACTAGAATGCAATTGACAAGGACTCCATATACCTGCATTGTTCACGGCTGTGTCCCTGGTGCTAAGAACAGATATGGGCATATAGTAGAAACTCAGTGAGTGTTGGGTGGATGGATGGATATGCTTTTTAGGAATGTGTTGAAGTCAAAAGCTCTGTTAAAGACATTATAAAGCTCATACATTTTTTTCAAATTCAGTAGGACATGGGGAGTTAGCCCGCCATGAACCAAAGTAAGTTGACAGTGGCACATTTAATATCAAAACCACACTGGGATAAATGCACTGAAAGTGGAGGGTTATGAACATACGCCAATCAGAGTTCTCAGACAATGGGACCAGGGAAGTTGCTGATTTTCACTTGACCAACTTTGTGGTTTTCTATAAGGAGGGAAGATTTAAAACCCTGTTAAGGGGACGAAACTCAGTACTGAGTGGTGGGAAAGAGCGTACAGTCCATGTCGAAGAAGCCATTAGAGGTAGAATTCAACTCCAGGCCATGTGCTGGGTGGAAGAGGTGATGAGGAAAACCAATTCTTCAAATTGAACCGTCCAGTTCTTTGAATTTGAGCAGTGGCCACAATAGTCCCGCCCTTGGCATTTCTCTTAGATTCTCCTCTGAACTCCCCTAAGGATGGCAATGCCCAGAATGCCAGAGAAGGCGTAGGAGCTGCCCACGTCATTCTAACCTCCCCAGGGGAAAAACTTTTTGCCCTTTAAAGTCAGCACTGAATGCCTGTTAGAGGTTCAGCCATTCTGAGTCTTACCTGCAGCAGTTAACACCTGCCCAGCTCCTGGCTCACCTTCTCTACTGTCACCAGCGTTGTCCGGGAAATGCAAAGACCTCAAATGATTGACCTGGGCAAAATCCTGATGAAGGTGCTGTCCCTGGAGTGGGATCATGCATCACTAGACAGATACGTGAGCTTTCACAGAGAGGTGAGAGCTGTTCCCCTCCAGGTGCCCCAGTCAGGTCTGCGCTAATAAACATCCCCCTCCAGGTGGACTCCTGACCCCAGGTCAGTCACTGGACTCAACGTCCTTTATCATTTACAGTTTATGTAGTGACCCCACCTTCTCCATCACCCCGCTCTAAGTGGGGAGAAGGCCAGGTAGCCCAACCCCTAGCTCTGTTCTTTCCAATGGAATCACATACCCAAATCATTCAAAGATTGCCCACAAGTTACGGAACACCATTCCTGACATCTGTATTCGTTTCCTTTGCTGATGTAACAAATCATCATATACTTTATGGCTTAAAACAACACACATTATCTTGTAATAAATGTTCAGAAGCTCAGAAGTCCAATATGGATTAGTAGGTCTGTGTTCCCTTCTGGAGGCTCTAAGGGAGAATCCGGGGTTTGGGTTTTTGTTTTTTGGGGGTTTTTTTTGCCTTTTCCAGCTCCTAGAGGCACCCTCATTTCTTGACTGGTGGCTTTTTACTCCATCTGTGAAGCCAGTAGCATAGTGTCTTCACATCTCTCTCTGACTCTCTGAATCTGCTTCTATCATCACTTCTCCTTCTCTCTTCCTGACTCGCTGCCTCCCTCTTACAAGGATCCTTAGAGTTAATTACATTGGGGCCATCTAGATAACTCAGGATTACCTCCTTATCTTCAGATCCTTAATTTAGTCACCTGCACATATTCTTGGGGCCCAGGGATTAGAATGTGGACATTTGAAGAGGGGGGATTATTACCTACTATGACATGGCTCTGAAGGCTTAAAACTGTCCAAGAGCTACCTATCATAGTGAAGCTAATGCCCCGACAAGACCTGCACAATCTGGCTCCCAGTTACCTCTTCGATGTCAAGATCTACTACTCTCCTTTGCACACTTCATTCCAGCCACATGAGCTTACGTAGGAGTCCTCGGGCATGTCAGGTCTCTGCTCATCTCAGGAGCAATGCCTGGAAAGCCCTTCTCTCACAGATGCATACACAAAGCAACTCCCTCTCCTTCAGGCTTTGAATATCACCTTCTCATCAAAAACTTTCCTGACCACCCCTTTTAACCTTGCCACCCTCTCCCCCTCCCCACCTTTGCTCCAGAATTTCCTACCCACTCACCCCCCCCACCCATTTTGTTACCCCTATCACCTTCCAGGATACTATATAGTCTCCTTTTTCATTTGTTTGCAGTCCACCTCCTCTCACTAAAAAATTCCACAAGCGATCTTTTGTCTGTCTTGGTCAAACTAACCTCAGAGTCTGCAAAAAACTGAACAGGCACTCAATAGGCATCCATGGAATTCCATCATTCATGCACAGTATTTTTTTAAGCACCTACTCTCAGGGTCCCTGCATTACACAGCTCTGGAGGCACCATCCACATCAGAGTCTATGTACCAGCCCCTCTGGTGGAAGACGCCCTGGGCACTGTGTTAAGGCAGGAAACACAGAGATAAAGGACAGTCTGCCCTGGAGCAATAGGATGTAGACTACTGGTTGATACAAAACCAAATAATAACAACATGGTGAGGCAGGCACTCATCCAAGAATGTACAAAATATCATGAGATAACATCTCATCACCTCGTATACATGGTGGCATCACGGGTCACCATGCATGTCCTCAGCCTTGACAGCCACATGCAGTAAACAGCAGGCCTCCTCCACAAGGATCAGAAAGCAGGTATGTGATGCTTCAGAGGGCGCTTTCCAATAGCAGTAGCATAAAGCAGCTCAACATTGCTGCTGCCTTGTCACAGAAAAGGGTCAGCCCATCACAGGCTGTCAGTCACATGTCACCCATCAGCTAGGATCTGGAGCCCCACGTCTCCCTGCCCCAGCTCACCAGGAGCCAGTAGAAAAGAGCCAGAGCCTGAGACTGGTGGTGGCTGCCACCAGTGTAAATGAGCAGACCCAACTTGATGAGAAGAAGTATATTTGTCACTTTTTATGAGGGTGTATCTCCTCTTGATTTCAAAACTCACATTCCCTCTCTCTCATCTCTTCTTAGAGATGCAGTAAACAGCTAAAATGAAAGTAATTAATCGAGGCCTTTTACTAACACCAAAGCTTTCTTCTCTGTATAGTACCAAGCTAATTATTTCATGGCACAGAAAGCAAACTGCCTTCACTGGCTGAGGCCGCAGCGCACAGCAACACCGGCCTTCTCTTAATGACCCCTCAAGGGTAAGGATGCTCTAGATCAGGCTGCCATTGCTTTTGGAAGTCCAGAAGCCAAGTTCAAACCTGGTGGTGCATGTGCCTCTGCCTCTGTACAGCCAAGGAGGGCTGTTATCTCTGCCTGAATTAACTGTCTACTTTTCCTTCCACTACATGGACTAGTCAGGACTTCTCCCGCCTTTATTCAAGAGAACATGCTGGACTCTGTTCATTCTGATCCAGCCCTAAATAGATGGCTTTTGGGGGCATTAGTGAGAGGAAAAAGCAAAGCCAATATCAAGCTATGGTGTCTTCAGTCCCATAGTCCCCATGGCCACCAAAAGTGAATTAGACAAAATTCCCAGAGTACTTATGATCATGCCACACTCTGCAGGGTCAAGAAGGAATCTAAATAGAATTTACACTCAAGAATATATGGACATAGTCCCCTTCGTTTATTTTAGCTTTTACCTCCCTTGCCTTTGAGGTGTATATCAAACTAAAAAGCTCCTGTACAGCAAAAGAAACCATCGACAAAATAAAGAGGCAACCAACTGAACGGGAGAGGATTTTTGCAAACAGCGCCTCCAGTAAGGAGTTAATATCCAAAATATATAAGAAACTCATACAACCCAACAACGACAACAAAAACAAAATCCAATTAAAAATGGGCAGAGGACGTGAATAGACATTTCTCCAAAGAGGACATAGAGATGGCCAATAGACATATGAAAAGATGCTCAATATCACTAATTATCAGAGAAATGCAAGTAAAAGCCACAGTGGGATATCACCTCACACCAGTTAGAATAGCTATCATTAACAAGACAAATAATAGCCAGTGTTGGAAAGGCTGTAGAGAGAAAGGAACACTCATATACTGTTGGTGGGAATGCAGGTTGGTGCAACCACTATGGAAGGCAGGGTGGAGATTCCTCAAAAAATTAAGAATAGGGCCGGCCGAGTGGTGCGTTGGTTAAGCAGGGCCCCGGTTCGGATCCCACATGAGGGCCAGTGACACTGCACCCTCTACAGCTAAGATGGTGAAAGATGGTGAACAACAGCTCGACCTAGAGCTGGGCTGCCGTGAGTTGCCGGCAACGCTGTTGGCTGCAGTGGGGCTGGCCAGCAGCAGGCATGAGCTTTCGTGAGCTGCCGTGAGCCGCCGTGACGGGCCGTCCAATGGCTGGCGAGCGACTGCCTTACCCAGGAAGAGTGCAATGATAATACCAACATGGGCCTGGTTCCTATTTCCTTCTAGTCCTATTACCGAATTGGCATATATGCTCCCATACTGGTTGGTTCATAGCTGTCGCTGAAGCCTGCCTACTCTACCCATCCTAGCACCTCCCTAGGACCCCCAGGCTTCCCCGCTCCAGCAACTAGAAGATTAATACCTGACACTTGTAATTTGTAACTGCTGTGATAGATTGCCTCTTGCTGACAAGTGCTGATCACGTCCAGAGGGAGAGATTACTTACCCCTTTTGAGTAAAATAAGCAGGAGGCAGCCTCAGGCTCCAGGTGGTTCCCAGGAGAAAATGGGCCTAAGCAGCAACCATGTGGAATTGCACCTGGGAGAGGACATCTTCCAAAGTGCCAGCTCAGGGCCAGCTGAGTGGCTCAGTTGGTTAAGAGCTCCCTCAAAGTGCCAGCTCAGCACACTCCACTTCCCGGTGCCTGTCAACTCCTACCGTAGGTGGGACTACTGTATCATGGACCTTGTAAATGTGGACCTTCAGGACCGATGACAGTTTTGATGGTCTACACTAAAAAAAATCTGTAAAGGTGGTTAAGAGTTAACATGACTGGCTGTTTAAATGCTTTTTTTTATATGTCTATAAAAGTGATATTATCAAAGCACAGCCTTGGAACAATTAAGCTGCCTGCAGTCTACAGAGGAACCAGGCAGGGGTTACGGGCCGGACCCGGAGGTGCTAGGTCAGGACCGTGGACCTGGCAATAAGGATGTGGGCAGGAAATGAGAAGGAAGTGTTAGCAGGACATGGAGACTGGGTGGGGTTTGAGATGTGACCAGAAGAATGGAGAGGCCAGAAACCAATAGGAAAGTTAGAAGACAATGGGCTTTATTTTGAATAGGATGAGATGAAGGTACAGGCCAGCCTGGAATTTAGGAGAGAAAGAAGAGTTTAGCATCTGACCTTAGTTTGAGAGTGGGGTCATGCCTGTTCACTGTGGTATTCTCAGTGCACGAGGCTTCAAGGCTCTGTGCTAAGGAAAGTAGTCTTTGAAACGCAGGGGAAGGGATGAGCTCTCTGTGGTAACATACATAGAAAAGAGAAGAGCAGGGAAAAGAGGTCCGCTGGGGCTTCCCACCCCCAGAAGACAGAAAGGAAAAAGAAGCCAAAGAGAGATATGTCGAAGAAGAACAAGGGAGCCAAGGTCTGCAGCAAGCTCCAAATGCCATGAGCTCCACAAGGGACAAAGCTAGCCCCACCTGGGCACTGCTGGTGGATTTCCCACCCACCAACTCTGCAGAGGCATCAGGCAATGCCCTAAAACAGAAGCAATCCTTTTAAGGCAGATATAAATGGACTAACTCCGACTTTCTCTCTGATTCTCCACACAAAGGTGAGGAGATGGGCAGTGGGCCTGTGGGCTGCCCAGAAACTAAAGCAGGGCTGGGGCCTGTGCTCTCCCTGGGCAGCTTTATCACCTACCTCAAGCCCTGGTTCTGTCCTCTTCTCTGGACTATGGTGGAATCTGCCTGTGAGGTATATTTTCTCTCTGTTTCTTGCTAATCCTTTTCTTAAATTCATCATCAGGGCAAACAAATCCATCACCACCCCTCCACGTACCACTTACAGAGGAAAGCAAGAGTGGTTGGCCAACCACGAAGCTGGGAGGGGTGCTGATAGGTGTAGGGGAGTCCACCTGGATGGTCACTCATTTCTGTATCATAAGGGCTTAAATGTTTCCTGACTGTGCCCATTGAGTCTGATCTTGAGTTTCATCCAGGTTTGTGAGGATAGGGGACAGAAAGCATGACTATTAGGACCCATCCAGACAACTGTGCATCTTTCTGTTCTCAGGTCATGAAAATGAACTGTCTAATCTAATGACTGGAGTATTGAGGCTGGAAGCATATACAGTCCCATCAGGAATTTTCCTGAAGCTTCCAACATGTCCACTCCACCCATAATCTCCCTATAGGTGGCTCCATCAGAGGGCAGACCTCTGTCTGGAGTCACAGACCATTTATGATGGAGCTTTGGTACTCACTAATGTGGTTTTGGTGCTACAGCAGAGCAGCAGAAGCCTCAGGGAAAATGCAGACAGAGATGATTAGACCCAGGCTTTATCTATAGATGAATTCAGAAGCCCACTGTTACCTGGAGGGCTGGCTCAGTGGAATTCTTTAAATTCCCAGAACTGCAGAATCTGGATCTCTCTACCCAAACGCACTCAGGGAATAATCCTCTGACCTGGCTAGGTGTGACTGTGGAGACCCTGCTCTCCATCCAGACTCACAATGCAGTGCCCAACCTGTCCCAATCACCAAAGGCAGGGTTCTATATTTTACACTCTTTCAGCACCACAGAAGTGGTTCCGAACATTCAAGATAGAAATGTCATTCCAGATGCCACATTGGCTTCCCCAGAACCAGTGGACTGCCACACCCACTAACTGGGCAGCAGGGATGAAGGCTCCTAGCCAGTGACTGCGATGCTCTGGGAGGACATTAAGCACAAGTCTGGGCTGGACGACCCATCAGGGAAAGAGGCTTCAAGGGGCTTCACCCCAAGATACCTGGACCCTCAAACTCTACTCTCATGTGATAAGTAAGGAAACTGAAGCTCAGAGAGGTTGAATGAGTTGTCCAGGAGATACGGGGCAAACCCATGCTCTTAGCCAGATCTGTGTGTCCCTAAAGCCTGAGTGGAAGGGGATGGTCTAGGAATAAAGAAATGGGGAGTCCCAGCCAAAGGGATCCAGAAAGTTAGCCCTGCCTCAGAGCCATGACTCTGCAGACTTCTGTCCTCAAAGAAATGGCCCTTCCCAGCCAGGTCGCCATCAGGCTGGAGGAAGGGCAGACCCCTTACCATAAGCTCTGCTCAGGAATCAGCCTGGCACACCCTAGAAAGAATGGGGATCCACGTTCCATCTGAACCGCCCAGAATCTTACCTGACCCAAAATGGACATATGTGATTCATTTCTCTCTCCACAATGGTGGGTTTGATAAAAGGAGGGATTGTGTGGGTTGAGAAACCTAATTCCACTCCACCCACTACCATCGGGCTTGCTCCCTTATTTAATCAGAAGCATCTCCCTCTACCTCTCTCTTGTGTCTCTCATCATCTGGCAACTGCTGTTTCCTGTTCTCACCTCATCCCTACAGCCCTGAGTCCCTTTTCTGAGTGGCCCTGGATTTACTCCCAGGTCCTTTACGACTTAGTCACCCAACAAAGCTGTCTGCCCGAACAGCATAACCCAAACCTATCACAGGAAGGTTTCCTCGACCCAGGACAGGCTAGGGACCGGGACCACCCCAGAGGCACCTGTGCCACCTCACTTTCGTCTATGACCAGGCACACAGCCGAAGTTCCATGCACCAAGGATGGAGGAGAAAGCCTGGGACACTACCTACAGAATCCCTACAGAATCTGCTTTCAGAGAGGTGAGGCTCTGCAGGGTGTGATGCCTCAGCAACTTTGTACGATAATTATCTCTGTGCCATGCTTCTCTCTGATAGTTATTAGGATCAAAAGAACAACTTTATTCAGGGCGGGGGGGAAAGAAAACAAGGGACAGAAATTGTCAGGATAAATACAGCCAGTCGGATAGAGTGGCTCTACAGAGCTGGAGTTTTGGGGTTTTGTTTTGTTTTTCCTTGCTCTTTGTCAAGATGCTTAGTGGAACTGCCATGGGACACAGACCACTCCTCTCACTAAGATGCTCTGCAGGAGAAGGGAGGGAAGAACCACAGGCTTCGAAAAGTATCTGTATAAACCACCTATGTTGATATCAGGCCGAGAGCTCAGCCCCCTGTCTCAACAGGCAAGTCAGAACAGTAAATAGGGATTCCCAAATGGTACATTTTGATCGTTCTTCTAATCCTGTCTCCACAGTCCACAGTTGAATGTGTCATACAGACAGAGGGGCAGACTGGCAGCAGACCCAGACATCTGCTTCTGCCACCTGAGGCCGTCGTAAGGCAGGGCATGATGGGACTGACTGGAAGTCGCGTTTCCTGCGGAGGAGCGTCATAAAAGCACCTCGCCTGAGGACAGCAGCTGAACACTAATAAGAGGACCTTCCCCCAGATGCCAACAAGAATTGGCTTTCTGACCCCGATGAATAGGAACAGCTCCAAAAGGAAGTACTCCTACCCAAGGAGGAGAGAAATATGGATCAAACACCTACCTCTTTCTGAGAGACTTCTGTTTGGGATGGCAGTATTGACTAATAATGTCCATAATAAAGTTATCAATACATATACAGTCATGTGCCACAGAATGAGGTTTTGGTCGACAACAAACTGCATGTTCAACATTGGCCCGATAAGATAACGTAACTGATTTTCCTGTAAGAAATGGAATGATATGTGAATCAGGAACTTTTTTTTTCTCTCAGACAGGAGTAATATCTGTGGGGCTTGGCAACTGATTTCCTCTCACTCATAGCACCTCAATTCTGAGTGTACAGATTACATCTCAATCAGTCAGCCACTGACCTGTTTCAGCACAGGGGAGCCTGTCCCCCCAGTGCTACATATTCAGAGGGTGCTACAGCCCTTCCAGATCTAGTTGGATGGTCCTCCGAGTACACAGCTGTAAACTATTTCTTGAGGACCTGAGATCCTGCACAAGGACACAGGTCCACTGGAGCTACTTAACAAGTATTAAGTGCCATTGCCATTTTAGTAAAAGCTTTCTGGTAGTATGGAACCAGCCTGTCCCTGTACTTCAGAAATATTTTCAAGTTTAATGATGTAAAGCATAGATAAGTTTTAGTTCTTCCATCAATTCAATGCCAGAGAGAGCCCTGTATGCCAGATAGGGTCAATGGAAACAAAAACGAATTTTGAAAGTCAAAAATATTGATTTCTCAGTTCTACAGCCTCACCATGTGAAACACCCTTTTTTTTTAATGAATACCACAAAGTTCTTTAATCTGACCACTGCTGCAACATGCAACAGTCAAAACCACATTGCCATAACAATCCTATGTTCCTTTATCTCTCCATCTTGATTTCTTATTCTCAGGCCACTTTTCACTCCCTCCTGACAGTCACTATTATGGTTATGTACACCTTACCCAGCCGGTTTCTCCTGGATATTTCCGATCAATCCAGCCCATATCCCTGTTCCTGGAGAAGCATTGAAGGCTCCGATGTTCTATTTCTAACCCAGGAAGCAGGGAGAAGGCTTGTGGGACAGTTTTTATAAAGTCTACAGTAGTGTACAGTAATGTCCTATAGGGGCCTTCACATTCACTCACCACTCACTCCCTGACTCACCCAGAGCAACTTCAAGTCCTGCCAAGTCCATTCATGGTAAATGCCCTATGCAGGGGTACCACTTTTTATCTTTCATACCATATTTTTACTGTACCTTTTCTTTGTTTAGATATGTTTAGATACACAAATACTTACCACTGTGTTACAACTGCCTACAGTATTCAGTACGGTAAAACATGCTGTACAGGGCCGGCCGAGTGGCTCGTTGGTTAAGAGTTGGCTTGGGAGTGCGAGCTCTGAGCAGCAGGGCCACCGGTTCAGATCCCACATGGCCAGTGACACTGCCCTCTACAGCTAAGATGGTGAACAACAGCTCAACCTGGAGCTGGGCTGCTGTGAGTCACCGGCAATGGCATAGGCTGCAGTGGGGCTTCAGTGCGCTGCCGTAAACTACCGTGTGTGGCCGGCAGCTAGTGTGAGCGGCCGGCAGCCAGTGTGAGCTGCCAAGAGCCAACGTGAGCCGCCGTCCAGTGGCCGGCGACCGATCTGCCTCACCCGGGAAGAGCGCAATAATACCAACATGGGCCAGTGAAGCGACGTCCTCCACAACTAGACTGAAGAACAAAAGGACAGCAACTTGTCCGTTCCCCTTCCCCCATTCCCCAATAAAATATTTAAATATATAAATAAATAAATATATATATATATATACTGTACAGGCTTATAGTCTAGGAGCAATAGACTGTACCATATAGCCTAGGTGTGTAGTAGGCTATACCATCTAGGTTTGTATAAGTGCACTCTGATGTTCACACACTGACAGAACTGCCCAACTATGCATTTCTCAGAACGTATCCTGTCATTAAGCAATGCATGACTGTATCACAATTAATAAAGCATTTCATACTCATTAAGCACCTGTTATGTACATAGTACTTTCTATGCAATATGAAGAAAAAGCATAACAGAGCCAACCTATAACCTATAACACACCAAAACAAAACTGTCCTGAAAACGCTCTGAACTCATTTCCATTTATTCACGCAGCATTTAATTATATCATCGATTAGGCCCCAGCACTGAGCTGGGCACCTGAGGAAATGCTAGGATAAGTCAGATATAGTTTCTGGCCTTATGGGGAATCTATTGTGATGGATAAAAATGAATTATGATTCACAAAAGACAGAGAGGAAGCCGAGGGCTGGGTGACTTTAAGCTGGGCCAGGGGACATTCAGGAGGAGTTCAACAGGTGGGAGAGGGACTGGATCTCCTTCTAAGTAAAGAGGACAGTATTACACATTGGGGAGGAGAGTCGTAAACACAGTAACAAATAACTGGCAATAAAGGGCAGAATGTAATAAGTGTCATGAGTGTTTCTGACAGTAAATGCCAGACAAGCTAGAGAAAAACACCTGTTTGAATTGGGGTGGTAGGAAAGGCTGTACAGAGAAGTAAGGTTTATAACAGGATCTAACAAAATGATTCTGCTTTCCTTGAGCCTCTGGAGAGAAAGAAGTACATTCCAGATAGGGGCCAGCGCCAAGTAGGGCCACATTTCAGGACATTGGAAACCCACGGTCACCGAGTTGGGAGTTTGTTCTTGGAAACAGGCAGTGGTGAAATGTTAGACCAGAGGAGTGGCTTGAGGAGAGGTGTGTTTCCTCCATTTAGAAGCAGATCCCAGAGCTGTAGTGGAATAACTTCTGGAGGAAGATCAGAGGGGACAGAGGGAAAGCCAGGCAAGCACCTGCCCCCGCAGGAAGTGCTCCTTGACCTTCAGCTGCTTAGAAAGCACCCTCATTCACACGGCCTTCCAACATCACTCACACCAGATGGGAAATGGTGTTCTTTATTCAGTCAGAGGCTTTTCTATCAAAAACAAAATGGAAATATCAAGGTCTCCTGAACAAAGCTTATCTTGAAAATACAATTTCCCACTTTCTCTTCTTCTTCCCTTATTGCTCTGGGCACTTTCCTAACAAGATATGCCATTCATTCCTCTTGAAGCCTTTGGAGCCCAGATGGTCACCTCTTGTGCCCTGTGTTACCACAGCCTAGTGGCTAAACCTGAGGACTTGCCAGTGGTTACGGGGAGAAACCTGGGAGGAGAAAGCAGTATTCAAACAATCTGTGGCCTGACTTCTGCATAAAGGACTAAAGCAGGAAACTAAGATCACATATAACCCAACCAACCACTGCTAACGTTTAGTGTATTTCCTCCTGGTATGTTTTCACAGAGTTTTATACCATTGATATCATGTAATATGTACAATTGTATATCATGCCTTTTTCTTAGGCACTTCCCAATGTCTGTTTGTAACACTCTTCTCTTCCAATCTCTTGTTCTGGCTAAGTCCCTCCCATTCATTCTTGGTGTCCCAGCTTAGATGGCATTTCTTCCAGCAAGATTTCTCTGATCACTCACATCTCAAGTGATGGCGTCTCTTAGGGGCTACCTTAAATTTATACTTCTTGTACCAGAGTCCTTATCAACAATTTTGTAATTTCCTGGTAATATGAGGGCTATGAGAGCAGGAACTGTATTTGTTTTGACAATTGTATCCTCTATGCCTAGCATAGTTCCTGGTGCATATTAGGTATTCAATAAATGTTTGTTAGATGGATATATAGATGATGTCAATACTTACAGACATCATGTTTAATGGTACATAACATTTTATTATAAGGATATACCATAATTATGCCATAATTATTGAACAGTTCCTTCTTTTCCTTTTTTTCAAGTTTTATGGAAAATTATTAACAATGGTATTGTTTTAAGTGTACCAAATAGTGATTTGATATAGGCATATATTGTGAAAAGATTATCACAATAGGTTTAGTCAACATCCATCACCTCACAATTACAATTTTTTTCCTTGTAATGATAAACATTCTTAATTGTTAACTTATTTGTTTCTTTTCTTCTCCACTAAATTGTAAGTTTCACAAAGTGCATCTACCATGTACTTGGTATTCATCAATGTGTCCCTAATATCTAATACAGTATTTAGAACATAACAGATCTTTATATTTTTTAAGAAAATGATTTAAAGAATTAATAAATATTTCAGTTGAGATTCTAATAAACAACACTGTGATGAACATCCTTGTGCATTAAACTCAAACACAAAGGAGAATTATTTAATCAAGTTGAATATACATACATAAAGGTTTCTATTTGTTCATAGAAGCCTAAATACATGTGTTCATACTGTTTTAGGTTAAGGTAGTACCATTTATTCTCCCATCAGCAATCAGCATATGAGAAGACTACTAGGATGCCTTCACCTCATTGAAGCACATCAAAAGTATCTTTGAAATCTTTGCTAATTTGGTCGGTGAAATCAATACATCATTTTTGTTAATTTGCATTTATTTGATTCCTAGGAAAATTAACGTTTTTATATGTTTTAGTCATTGGCGTTTCAACCTGCCCATTTATGATCTTTATTTTCCTATTGGGGTTTTAATATTTTTTCTTACAAATATAGGCATGGGCTCTTCAGATAATTTATTCTTTGTTTTTTATAGTCATAACTTTTTCTACTATGTTTGCCTTTTCATTATAGAATACTTTTGATATACAGAATTTTTAAATATAACCAAGTCCATTAAGTCCATTATTATTTATTCCACACAACTTATGCATAAAATATAAGCACAGACCTAAATTTTCTTCTAATTTCAACATGGTTTGATTTTTTCCATTAACATATATCCCTTTCTAATTATATTTGTATAAAGTGAGGTTCTAAACTGCTTACTTTTCCCCAAATAGCAAGCCATTTTTCCCAACAGTATTTATTTATTCTATTACCCACCCCTTCCCACAATGAGATGCCATACCTCCTATATTATGTTAAGCGCCCTTATCTGAGTTATCTTGTGCTGTAAATCTTTCTTCTCTTCCTTAACTACTATATTGTCTTAGTTAGTAATGATTTATGATATGTTCTAATGTATAGTGAAACAAGCCCCCCTCATTCAACATCTCTATCATAACTCTTAGCTATTTTCACCTGTATATGTTTCCAAATGAACTTAAAAATGATTAGTCAAGTCTTCTCCTCCCCCTCGGAAAGAATCGGTTTGACTAACGAAAATTGAACCTGAGTTAAACGTGGGAATAACTGATACCTTTATGATATCCAGTTTTCTCATTTTCTGTTTTTACTGAGGTTCTTCCTGCATGTACGTGCTTTGTTTTGTTTGGTAGGGCATGAGGGTGTGTGCTGCCACTCCAGTGAGCATGCGGCCTTCCTGGCAGGACTCTCTGCCCTGGAGGCAGAGGGCGCCCGGCAGGTCTCTTCCCATGCTAGCTTTGAGGGCTCTCTGTAGCTGAGGGGCTCTCTGAATGAGAACCACACAGCAATTATTCAGCTAATTTACAGCCCAAATGAACGTTTCAATCTGAAATAATTTGGTAAATTGGGCCAAAATGAAGATGAGAAATAGGATGTAGAAAGTAACAACATCATGGCATAATTAAAAAAAAAAAAGCTACCCGTACACATGAATCCAATCTCAGCTCTGCTGCTTACCAGCTGCATAACCAGAGATATACATCACTCCCCCTCCATAAGCCTTTAGTTTTTGCATCTGTGAAGTGAATAGGTTGGATGAGATAGTCCTGAAATTCCTTTTGTTCTCTGAGATTCTACTTGCTAATCTGCAAACTACTGTGTCTCATTTGCTTGCCGATTAGCAAAATTTGGAAGATCCCACTCACTGGCCCCTAACTCTAATTACACAAAATACAATTTAATTTCAGCGTTACTCTCTATGACCTTCAGGATCAAACCACCTATCGGGCACTAGATCAGATTCCTAGGTCCTTTGTCCCCATACTGAAGCAGGGTGTGGGGACAGGAATCTGAGCATCCTCCCATTGGCCGTTGGTCTTTAGGATCAAGGCTGGATAACAATGGTCTGGCCAGTCTCCTTTCCTCTATGGCCAGTGGAATGGTTCCCGATGGGGGCCACAGCCAAAGCCACAGGTCTCAGGAGATTCTGGGAGGAGCAGGCAGAGAGACAGCTTATCACTGAAGGACGGCAGTAGCTGAGGGTGCAGAGTGCTGTGGACACTGCACAGGCTCGCAGTTTCTGGGGCAACCCTCCAGACCCCCAAAGACTACAGTCAGATCCGCCGTGACTTTTAGTGACATCTAGGACAAGGACGCATTCCCCAGGTCCTCACTGCTGATGAGGTGAGTTCTAATTCTGAGACACCCACCAACCCAACCAGACAAGGCTTTGCAGAGTGCCCACCAAGTGTGGCTCTGGTTTAAATAAATACCCAAAATAGCAGACTCCCCTGCAAGACTCAATGGTACAGGCCTAAGGGAGTTGCACAGCGTCTGATCCCACAGAGGTACATTAAATAAGGAACCCAGCGCTGTCCCAGGGCTAGAAGTAACTGGGTCATCACAGTGAAAGCGCAGTTAGATCTGAAGCCAAATATCAGCTCACCATCAGCAGCTGTGCAACTGGAGGCATGTTGTTTAACTTCTCTGAGCCTTAGTCTCATCACATATGAGTATCGCATGCGTATTATTAATTGAGTTAGCGTAAGAGGCCATCGATAAATATTATTTGTCTTCCTTTCCTTTCCCCAACCGAGAAATAGAGATACACTAGAAAGAGATGTGGACAAAAAGAAAGTTTCAAACCCCAGCTTCCCACGTATTATCAACGTAAATTTGATCCTCTCTGAAATCTTCCTTCCCTTTCTCCCCAGTGAAGTGGAAATGACAATGCCCACAGCAGATTAGGGATCAGTAGACAGACATGAATGTTCTTTATCCACTGGAAAATGCCACGAAAAGGTAAGATAATACTCCAGTTTTTAAAGAATGGAGAAGAGGGCACCACTGTAATAATCCCACGGAGCCTGCAGTTGCCATGTGGCTGCATGCGGGGCAGCTTCATGGTAATTAGTGCACAATTCCCATCATTAGAGCAGATCCAGCAGGCAGCCTGGGTCTCGGAGAGGAGCCTTCTGCCTGCTGAAGCTAATGATGATGTTCTGTGTTAACCTTCCCCGGGGGTGTTCTCCATCACTGGGCAGCCAGAAGATGAGCTATTTTCTGGCTTGACTTTACCTCTCACAGCTGGACATTTGCCTCTGGGCTAGAACCACAGGATTCTCCTAGAGTGGTTTTCCTTCACTGCAATGTTATTTTCCAAGAAAATAGGATCAGAGGATTCAGATACACTCCCTGACTCTCTGAGAAAAATTAAATGTAGACAATATGCCCTTTGGGTCCCTGGGCACCTGCTGTTCTCACGCGTAGGGTGCCTTCTCCCAGTGCCTCTTTTACAGAGCTCCTTGTTCTCTTTCAAGACTCAGCTTGTGTTGCCCAGAACCCTCTCCCCCAGAAGTTACCGCGTCGTATTGTTTGCACGTCCTCCTCCCCCACAGGAATGTAAACTCTTCTAGGGCAGATTGCGTCTTATTCATATCTGTGTCTCCAGTGCCTGGCTCATAACAGGCACTCCGTGAGAAACAAATTTAAACAGACCTGAACTCTACCAAAGGTCCATGTGCCGAGGCCTGCGAAGGGTGGTGAGAAAGGACGTGGGGAAGTGAAGCTTAGTGACACTGGGGACAGGAAAAAAAGAATAGCCAGGAAAGTGTGCTCTTTGGCAGTGAGACACCCCCCTGACCCTGAAATGCCATCCTCAGTGGGGGCAGAGGCCCTGCTTTTGTCTAAATTTTGACTACTTCTACCTACAGCAACCATATTTTCTAAAACAGAATCTGGAAAATAAGGATAAAAATTAAACAGCATATGGTAGCCCATTTAAGGAATCCATTTTATTAAGATGAATACCATCATGAGAAATCAACAGAGTTATAAAACCTGACACTTGTAACTATACCGGGAAAAGGCTTCTTGTGGGGAGAGGTCAATTAGCTTCATTGTTGTTTGTGTTGGGTTGTAAAGAACCAATCCTAAGCAAAGCTGATAAAGGTCTTTGCAGGTCAATGTGCTGGCAGCTGGTTCTAGGTCCTGGGCAACCCTGCTGCAGGGGCTACTACGGGCTACAGGTTCTCCTGCCCAATGCTCAAATTCCATCTCAGATGGCCATGCTTACAAGTTTGACCCACTAAAAGACAAAGAACTGGAAGCCAGGAGACTTAGGATCTGTTCAGAATTCTCAGACACTAGGCAACCTTAGGCAAATAACCTCAAGCCTTAATCTCCACATCCATTAAGTGGGGGCATTGGGCCTGTTGACAGATTTTCAGCATGTTCTGAGGAGCCCCAGAACTCTCCTGAGTGCTTAGGAAGTCACGTGTGGGGTCTCCAAGCCCTGCACACACCCCATTTTGCCTTGCTCCACCAGCCCCCATGGCTTTGCCTCCCCCAAAGCAAGAACAGCAACTCTCTTGGTTAAAATACATTTCCAGAAAAAAGAAAAAGAAAAAAAAAGAACAGTAACTCTTACTATTCTAAGTACAGGAGCTCATCATACAGCTTTGTTTGGAAAAGTCAAGTGTGTAAACCACTGGACTGGATGATCTCTAAGAACTTTTCTGACTCTTACTCCCATGTCTGGTCTCCTCAGCGCAACTGGAGAGCCAAGCAGAGCTGGACAGCCACACAAGGGGACACATCGCAGGAAGAGGTAGACTTCTGGTGGAATGAAAGGGCCAGGATGTGAGATAATGTTTCCCCCACTGAGCCAGATGGCTTGGACCAGAAAGACATGGGACCTATTGCCTTCCCACCTTAGCTGTGTGTCCTTGAGCAAGTGCTTTAGCTTCTCTGACCCTCGGTTTCCTCATCTTTTGTTAACCAGTAAGAAACGCCTCCCTAAAAGGTCAGGCTGATACTTGGAAACACAGAGCATCTGGGAGAGCCTCTCTGGGTGTTTGTCCCTTTCCTTTCCTACTGGAAGAAGAGAACATTTGCTTGCTGCTTCACAAACAGCATTCCTTTGTTTAGCATTCAGGTGTGGGTTTATTTCTTCTTAGGGGCTTAATTAGGAAGAAAAAAAACATATAATCTTGCATTATTATTAAAAGCATCAGTTAATCCTGCAGTGGAGAGCTGCAATTTACTTGGGAAGGGTTCAGGAACAGCTGGTCAGACATCCAGAACAGAGTTATCATTGGTGCATAAACCCTCCAGGCTCCTGCCTTGTAGATGGCACTCCACTATCCATGCTGATACACTGCACGCAGGGGAGGGCATGGGACAGTGTGTCCCCTGCCCCGTGCTGAGCCCTACCCAGTGTCCTGGGTGAGCACCAGCCCTGCCTCACCCAACAGGACTACTGCCTAATAAACACCCAGGAAAGAGGAAGTGAGCTTGGTCCTTCCCGTGTGGAGTGTGTGAGGTGCTGCAGCTAAAGATGCTTACATCCCACAAGCAGCCCTGGGTAGGGGTGTGTGAGAACCTGCACGCCCTGTGCATTATATACTCAGCAGCAGCTCATGCCTTGTCCTCCTGGGTGAGTCCCTGTCTGTTCCCTACTCAGCACTTGTTTTCTTCTAGGGCTGGCACCCCCACTGTTTATCCCATCCCACAGACTAGGAAACTACAATCCTTACGGGAGGTCCCCTTCTCCAGCTGCCAGACCTTTCTGTATCAGCTGCCTGCCAGCCGGACCTTGTAGGCAACTCTGTGCCAAGCTCCCCAACCTGCCAAGCTTTTAGTCCACCTCAACTTCCCATGGCCTCTGCAACCCATGTGGCTGGCTTTCTGCTGCTAAAACCTGTTCTGATGGCTGCCCTGGGCTGCCTGGCTCTGCCCAGTCTCTTGACCCCGCCATCCCCAGGTGTACTTGCTGCCAAGTAAACCTCGGGCCTAAGAAACCTCAGGCCCAGTGTCTGCCCTGTTCCTTTTGAGTGTTATCAAATCTATTACCATGCCTAATTTACCTGAGGACCAAGGTTCTTTACCACTATTGTGCTAAACGGACAATGCTAAACTAATTCACTGCAGAATTACTAAGAAGTAACTAACTACGTTTAGACATAGCCATGTATGCAAATCAAAGACATTTAGAATTAACAGAAATCTTAGATCTAACTCATCCAGCCCAACTGCCTGTTTCAAAGTTACAAAGACTCAAGCTCAGAGAAGGAAAGTGATTGCTAGTGGTCCTACAGCAATGCAATCATTTATAAAGGTAATAACGATTCCTCTAGACCAGCGGTTCTCAACCTGTGGGTCACGACCACTTTGG
>NW_017732147.1:123000-127748 GCF_001890085.2 Hipposideros armiger | reverse complement strand
AGCCCTGGGTGTTCTGATTCTTCTTTCTCTCATGCTGAAGGGCCCCCTTAGGTGTGTTTCAATTTCCCATTTCCAAGGCCCCATATTTACCTTGTGGGCCCATTCAAGCCCTTGGGAGTCCCTTGCAGCAGCAACCTGGGCCTCCTGTTGAGTCCTGGTAGTGGGCTATCAGGCCTCCATTGAAACTCCAGAAGGAAGGCTCTGTGCTTCCACCTCCATGGCTCCTGGGGTAGCACTCTTTCACTGTATGGTTGGCCTGAGTCTCTCCACATCCCTGCAGGCTCCAACAGCTTCTCTGGATCCAAGGATACCAGCCATATCCAACTGTCTACTCAGAATCTTCCCTCAAATAGCTAATATTTATCACAAATTTAAGGCCCAAAACAGACCTCTTGGTTTGTCCTAAGAAATCTGATTCTCTACCCACTATTCCTTCCTTCTTTGATATACAAACCTAGGAGTTATCTTTGATTCCTCAGTTTCCTTCATCATACACATCCAAAAGTCATGACATCTTCTTGGTTACCCCAGGTCTAATTACTACCTTGTTTTATCAAGATATTTTTCTTATGTCTACAGTAATCAAATTTTCTTTTGGGGGCTATATAGTCCTAGACTTTGACTTCCAACTTCTAATTACTTATACAAGCATTCATGTATTAAATACCTACTGTATGCCAGGCCATGAGTTAGGTTTGGAAAGTAATGGTTAGCACATCATGGTTTTCACTCTCAAGGTGCTTGTTGTATATAGGTTAGGAAATGTATCAGTATTAGGAAATATTGCACAGAGGGCTAAATACTATGTAGGGAGATGGGAAGGGTGTTGTGGGAATGGAAAGAAAGGGTGCTCATGTTCTCTGATACATGTTAAGGGATCCAATCATTTTTCCTTCCCTCTGCCTTCAGTATTGTTTCCTATTCAACAGGAGTCCTAATAGCCTAGGGCTCTTCCTGTCTTGTCTCGCCATGGGTATTTGCCCACTCTCTTAATTGTTGACTTCTTCCTTACACACATCTCTCCTGCTTCATCCCGCTTTCTCTGGAAGGAGCTACTAAACCCTACTATTCTGAACCCAGTCGGGATTCAGTGAGAGGACCACCTTATCTGGGCTTCTGCTTCCCATGTAGCTAGGGACCACATTTTATCACTTTCTCTCATCTGCTCCTCCTACTTCCAATATCTGCAGGCAGCACAATTTAAGAGAAAAAGACCCTCGCTCAGCAAACTTTAATTCTAGCTATTCTCAGCTCTGCCAACCTTATGATGTCAGACAAATCTCTAGACCTCTTAGGCCTCAATTTCCTCATACGTTAAGTGGGGNTACGATTCATAACAGTAGCAAAATTACAGTTATAGAGTAGCAACGAAAATAATTTTATGGTTGGGGGTCACCACAACATGAGGAACTGTATTAAGGGGCTGCGGCACTAGGAAGGTTGAGAACCGCTGCTCTAGACCCACTGGGGTGATGGAGGTGGTCTAGGTGTGATCCTGCTTGAAGACAGGAGCAGGATTAAACGGCAGGGGTGGAGGTCAGGGCTCAGCAGAAGGAAAATGGAAGGGACATTTGGCTAATGGTGAGAGCCTCTGGCCTTTTCAAGGTCATTGTTGATAGAACTTGGGTCCCAAAAGATAAAAAGGAAGGTTCTTAAAACATTGTTTCCATGACACTGCCTCCAGCCATCTCTGGGTGCTCACAGGCTCTTTTGCAAACTTGTTTCCATTCTCTTTCCCTTTTACTCAAGTCAGCTAACATGGGCCAATGCAATGTGGCTACCGGGCACATGAGCAAAGGCAAACCAGATCTGGTTCCTGCCTTCCTGCGCACACGGAATGTGGGCCTGAGGATACATATAGGAGAGAGAATATGCTCCTCTCAGCAACCCTGGCTTCCTACCTGGTCCTAGGTCCAGAGCTGTACCCCAAGGGAGGTAAGAAGACGGGAACTGTCAGACTTAGCCAAAGGAATGCCTTGTACTTTTGGCCTTTTCCTTGTGAGGGGCCGCAGGGCCCCAGTGTCTGGAGACTGTGCTGGTCTAATTGGGCTGTAGAGAAGAAACTGGAAGTTCCACATGACAGACAGATCCCGCTCACTCTGCAGTTTGCAATGAAGAGCTAAATGACACGTAATTCAGTTAAAGGAGAAGGAGGCAAACCTCATCACAACAGTTGAAAACACGAAAACAAATAAACATCTGCTTTCAGCTGGCAACAAGGAGGCCAATTTGATCTCTCCAGAAAGAAAAGTACCATCTTGCGTGCATGTGTGTGCACGCGTGCGCCTGTGTAGGGAGGGGCAGCTCTCTTCAAGAAGCCTGCAGCTGCCAGCAATTCAGAGTGCAGTACTAACCAAGTTCCTGGAACAATTTGCTAGATTAGAAGTACACCATTCATGGCACACAGAGTAGGGTTCCAAGTTGCAATGAGACTAGCCTGCACCCACATATATGCCCTCAACACACACACACACACACACACACACACACACACACACACACACACACACATCGTTGAAGCTGAGCTGTAGGGGGAAATATTTGAACTCAGAGCCAAAAGTCCTGGGCTTGAAAACATGCTCTGACACTCCCACCTACCAGCCTCTGGTGAACTGAGACAAATAGCATCACTTTCCCGTTCGATGTGTAACAGGCAAACAGTCTTTCACAGAACCACAAAGCACAAATTTAAAATGAAGGTTCCTGGAGCCCTCTCTAGAGTTAGTAAATCAAAATCTCCTGGGTCCTAGAAGATTGTTTTTGCAGGAACCTCAGTGATTCTTTTGCACTCAAAAGTTGAGGAAGTACTCAGGACACATTGTCTCTAAGAGCATCAGTTAGCAATTGCAATAATAACTGTGCATAATGAAAACAAACCCACAAAACAACAGATCAGCAGGCCAATGGGGTGCTGCTCAGCTTCAAGCTGTAGGTCTGCAAGTGCTGAGGGCCTGTTCCACAAGCATTTATTCTGGGGTCCAGGCTAAAGGGCAAAACTTACCTCAGAGCCATGGGAAAGGTGGGAATAGGCAAAGATCTGCAATGCCCCTTAAAGCCTGGCCTCAGAATGGCTTGCTGTCACTTCCATCTTGTTCCAATGTCCAAAGTAAGTTACATAGACAGGCCCAGAGTCAGAGTAGGGAACAACACACTGGCTACAGTAAGACTATGGCAAGGGTATAGACTCAAGGAGGGATGACAAAGTGGGGTCAACTGATCCTCACAGTTTCTTATTTTCTTCGTCTACAAAACAGTCTCAATTCTCAATTATTCTTTCTACGAAGTGGTCACATAGTAATCCCTGCCCCTACCTACCTCATGGAAGTATTGCAAGAACACAACATAATCATGATAAGGAGATGATAACATATTTTTCAGTGATTTCAAAACTGCGTGAGATGATGTGCACATTAGCAAACGTGACTATTATTACTCAACATAAGTTCAGAAAGGTGGAGGAGAGTGGTAGACCAGATGACCTCTACATTCTAATAGGGTCTCCAAGTCAATGTTATGACTTGGATTGTGTGACACTGTCTGCTTGCCCTTCTACTCACTGCTTGCTGTCCTGCTCTCAACACAGTAGAGAACACAACAGGGAGCCACCCTTTGGCAGACCCAAGTTTTCCGGTGGAAGAGATCATATCAACATATCTAACTGCCCCAGACACATGGGCCCTGTGCCTCCAAAACCTATCACTGTGGCACACAGCTCCAACATCCCATCCATAGTTAACATCACACCCTGCTCCTAAATACTCTTAATCATTTGGGCTGCAAGAATGTATAGATCCAGGCTGGTCAACAGTTATATCACTCTCGGGTGTCCCAAGTCCCAGTGCTTTTTGTAAAGGCCTGTTCTGTTTGATGAATTTGTCGTAGTCTCCACACATTTTGTTCCAAAGAGCTCTGCCTGGTTCCTTAATCTCAGGGAAGACACAAACTGATGTTGATGCAATACATTAATCACGCTAGGCCAGCGGTATGGAATCATGTCTCTACTCTTAACCAAGCCTTGCCCACAGCACTGTGTCCTCTTACTTGGCCACTCAAAGACTCTGGCACCCATGCATATGAGCGTGAATGTGCAGGATAGCTGAAGAGAAGCTGAAGTGTCTGCAATATGCCCATTTCCCTCAGTCCACCAAGCCTAGGCCTAAACCCAGACTCTAGTTCCTAGTCCACCTTCTTCAATGTGCACCTGGGGATTTGATTCCTTACGTGTTTATGTGGATACAAGGGATGTCAGTCTTGAGTCCTGCCACTCACAGCAGGAGTGTGGTCTAAAGACATTTCCATTCCATCATACCTTCCTCCTAATGATGGGACATGTTGAACTGGAGTTCCCCAAAGCTCTTCTGAGGACCAGTGTTAAGAGTGCCAATATACTTAGATAAAGACACTCATCTCTCTAGAATGAGGGGGATTTCATGAAGATGAAGACATGTTTTTTCACTTTTCTCAATATATGCCCAGGTGGGAGATTTTTGCCAGTTTCACCTAAAATCCAATGAACTTTTTCAATTTCTATACTCATTTTTTGACAAACCAAGAAATTTTTCCTGTATTATATCTTTATTTATTGCTTCTCCATCTGTTCCTTTTTTTCCTTCTAGAATTCTTACTACGTACATGTGAAGTTTCCAGAATCTGTCCTCCAAACATCTTATCTCTTTTCTCCTTAATTTCCAACTTTTTATTTTTTGCCCCATATTTGAGATTGTTTTGCCACTTTATCTTCTAGGCCA
>NW_017732147.1:119250-120755 GCF_001890085.2 Hipposideros armiger | reverse complement strand
ATTTCTAAGTACTTTAAAGTTTGGGGGCTCTGCTCAAAGTTTGAGAGAACATAGCCCAAAGAGTTAAAGGGAAGCAGTTTTGAGTTTCAATAGAAAGAAGTGTCTAATTTAGGGAACAAAGCAAAGATAGAATGGGATGTTTTAAAAGGCAAAGGGGTCTCTGGCATTGGATTAAAACAGAAATAGGATAGGCACCACTGAGGGTGCACCTGAAACATCCTGTAGGGGGCTGGATGGATGACCTGTGGTTCCTTCTAACTTTGAGGTACAAGGTTATTAAATTTTAACCCTGCTCATTACCTTGGTTCCATCCAAGATATCAGTAGAGGCAGAATGCAAGCCCACTACTCTGCTTAGCTGGTTTTGAGAGAGGCAGAATGCAAGCCCACTGCTGTACTTAGCTGGTTTTGAGGTGCCATTACCAAATACAACTGTGATGGTGCAAGGGTGCACAGTTGGGCAGAGGAAAGTGACAGAGGCCCACCCTGATGCTACGTTAGTTGCTCCTCACCCAGAGACCTTTTCTGGGAGAGCCACTGAGCCTATTACAGTCTTACAAACCTCCTTCCCCCCTGGACTGCACAAAGACCCTTTTCCCCCTTCCTGGTCAATGGCTTGAATTCTCAATTTAGAAGCTAATTCTGGTTCAAATTAGTCCATCTTATAGATAGAATTAGAAGCTGGGTGATGATTTGGAAAATACAATCAATTTAATCTAATTGTTCTTGCATGTCAGCTCCATCCAATAATAGAGAATTTGCTCCTCAGGCTCTTGTGCTGACGGGGAGCCATTATCCATGGGAGTGAGATAAGTCTGATAGAATACAGGAACAAAATGGGTTAAGGGTTGCATTCAGCCCCCAGCAAAGCCACCAGTCAGCGCCAAACGGGAAGCAGGGGCAGGGAGGCTAGTGACCAGGTTCTGTCCTAGGAGGAAAACTGACCAGAGCAGGACAATCACCTCTATGAGGTCAGACCTCAAAACAGGGTTAAGTCAAGACAAGACATCCATCTCTGCCTCAGTTTCCTTATATATAATTGGGATTATACCCTCACCCATCTCATAGGGTTATATTTAGGAACAAACAACATAAGTAATATGAAACCTCATTTATTCAATTCATTCATTTTAATCAACATTTATAACATCTGATATTCACTAGGCATGTAGCATGTACGAAACATTGTGCTAGGTGGAAGAGCTGATTTAATAAACAAGATAGTCTGATGGTGATGATGATGGTGGTGGTGGTGATGATGATGACAATGATGATAGTAGGCCTTCACTCCAGAAGACACTGTTGGCCAATGTCTGACTTTAATGTGCAGTGAAAGATTGTTCCTCCCACTGCTCATCTTGGCTATGAGCTGAGAAAGATTAAAACGTTTTTGTACAATGCAAACAATATACATATTTTATGAAATACATTTCGCCATCTGTTTAATTGTGGGAACTCCAAGAGAGGCAGGGAGATTTGCTGTTTACCACTGGGATGAATTGATAA
>NW_017732147.1:114744-115835 GCF_001890085.2 Hipposideros armiger | reverse complement strand
AAGACTCCTAGCTTCTTCTTTATGTCTTCCAAATTCCAAAAAGAAAGGATGAGAGTGGCTCAGGGGTAGAAGTCACTTCTGCAGAAGCTCTACCAACACCCAAAAGTCTAAGATATGTGCCCAGCACCCTGGTTGTGGCGTGGAATCTAGGCAGGAAATTAAGCGACTCCATCCATCATATTCATTGAACAACTCCTCTCTAGAAGACACTAGTGTGGGAGGTCAGTCATGCACACAAATCCTCAAACTCCGAAAGAGAATGTTCGTCTCACTTCACACCACTCTGTCCTTGCTCTCCATGCTCCAGCCTCACTTGCCTCATTTTTGTTTCTCAAACACACCAGGCATTTGGCTGTTTCCCATCTTTGCCTATTGCTGTTCTCTCAGCTTAGGCTCCTGTTCTCCAACTCTGTACACAGCTGGCTCTTCTCATCCTGCAGGTCACAGCTCAACAGTGATCTCTTGACAGAGGCTTTTCCTGTTCCTCCCCTGTAAAGAGCCCCTCCCAGGATTCTCCCCAGCTCTTCACCCTGTTGATTGCCTTCTACATCTCATTTAATATCTGTGTGTATGCTGTTTGTTTGCTTGCCTATTACACACACTAGCATATAAGCTTCTGAGGTATATTCAGATGATAAATGCCATGACTCCTAGAACTAGGCTACCTGCATCAAATGACAACTTTGTCACTTACTAAACATGTGACCATGATTAAAGTACCTATATACTATGCCCCAGATTCCTGACCTATTAAATGGAATTTGTAATAGAATCTTATCATAAACAGTACCTCATAAACACCCTATGTCATGAAATCAGTTAATGCACATGAAGACTTAGAACATAAAGGGCCTAATCAAAGTTAACTTTTCTAATTGCTGCTATTTACTGTTATATTTGTTATAACTATTATTACTGCTATATTTCTAGCACCCAGCACAGTGCCTGGTTTATAATAGGAACTCATATACCCAGCATAGTATGAACTATGGAAAAACATGCACGCATGAATATCAGCCTCCAGAGACAGTGCGATGGGACTGAGAGGAAGGGAAGTTCACTTTCGGAGGTGCCTGGGAATGAAGAGAGGA
>NW_017732147.1:110185-113984 GCF_001890085.2 Hipposideros armiger | reverse complement strand
ACACTGCAAAACTTGACTGGGCCCTGGGGAATTCACCCTGCCTGCCCTCCTTTCTCTCCCGCCACTCTCTGGTGAAAGAGGGACCCACGTTCTCTCTGTGTGTGTGTGTGTGTGTGTGTGTGTGTGTGTGTGTGTGTGTGTAGGGGGGAGGGTGGGGGAAGGAGAGGTCTCCGTAGACTTTACATTCAACATCAGAAAAGGCACTCCTGTGCATTCCAGGGAGGAGGGAATGACTCCCTAGAAATGGTGACCCCAGCGATTAGACAGCTAAAACAGGCAATGGGTCCCAGACAGGCAGGGAGCAGCTCAGCTGAGTTTAGGTCACCTCTCTGGGGTGGTGAGCTGAGAAGGGCTGGTCAGAAAAGGAAGCATCATTACAAATCAGGAGCAGACCAAAGCTCCTGCTGAAAGAGAGGCCCAGGCAGAGGGAACCCACAAGGGGAACAATTAACTGATAAGAGTAAACTAATTGTTATTCATTTCAAATTAGGGCACAGGTGATTTGGAGAAAACCTGCAGACCCCCTCAGATGTCCTGTGGGTTTTGCATTGCAGATGATGGTTTTATGGGACCCTTATGGGAGTCAGATTGTAGAAGCTGGGCCAGAACCAGAGTGGGGGCAGGGCTCCTGTCCTGCTTAATTACACAATAAACACATAACAGCTTGTCCCAGAGGACAGTATGCTTTGCATACTAAACATTTTAGTGCTAGGCTTTGGGGGCCTCTGAGAAGAGGGGCTCACCCCTGGTAGGGGAAGAGAAGAGGGGAAGATCAGTCATTCACAGAGAGCCAGGGCTGCTCCACATGTTTGGAGCAGGAGCTAAGTCATGCGTATATACTAAATCCAGAGTGTGGAAGGAAAGGATTTTCACAGACCTGCAGAGGCCAATAGGAAGACAGAGAAAAGGAGTATGTAGACTGTAGTTATGGCCTACCACTTTCGGGGACTGGTGTTTGTGTGCACATGAGTGTTTGTAGTGTGCGGGTAGGTGCAGCTATGCACACATGCATGCGTGCATATTTACATGCAAGACATAAGAAGGTACAGTTGCGTGTGTTTGCATGTGCACCTGCCTCTGGGTGCATGTTTTGTGTTTACATAGCTATTTGAGTGTCTCTGTGTGTTCACGTGCTTGGGGTGATGCCAAAACTTCCCATTGAAACTGATAGCAGGCTGTTCTCTCCTCACTGAGCCTTATCATGCTAATTTTAATCCCACATTATTGTCTTAAGTTAGCTCTAAAAATTAATATTAAAATATTTGGTAAACAGAGCCTGGACCTAAATTGCAAGTTGGGTCCCTAGAAAGGGATTTGATTATCGCTATTATTCTTACAAGAGAATGGTGAGGGTAAAGCTTGCCACTCTTCCTGTTCCATCTGGTTAGCCTTCCATCAGCTAAAGGGAGAGCACTCGAAGGGAGAGCACCAGAGAATACCTGCAGAGACGGTTCAACTGGCCACAGCCTGTCAGGACCAGACAGGACTCAAGACTATTTGGTCCAACCCCTGGTTTTATTACTACTGAAGAGACTGGCCATGACAGAAGGCAGTACCTTCAGAATTCACCCAAAACCCAGGCCTCCTCACTGTCTTCCTCCCTGAGCTCACCACCTGGGGTTATGCCCTATTCTGGGGGAACTGATGGAGAAGTGGGTGTGGTCCCATCATACCCTTATACACATACTCCACACACACTGCTGATGGTCCCTCTGAGGGTCTGTTTTCTTATTTGTAAAATGAGGGGCTGCAACTAGAAACTCTTCAAGGTCATTTCTGCCCTACCATTCGGTGATATTTGACTGGGAGTGAGTGGCTGGTTCAGCTAGGCAGTGGTTCTCAACCTGTGGGTCACGACCCCTTTGGAGGTCGAATGACCCTTTCACAGGGGTCGCCTAAGACCATTGGAAAACAAAAAGATATTTACATTACGATTCATAACAGTAGCAAAATTACCGTTATAGAGTAGCAACGAAAATAATTTTATGGTTGAGGGTCACCACAACATGAGGAACTGTATTAAGGGGTCGGGACATTAGGAAGATTGAGAACCGCTGAGCTAGAGAGAGAGGCAGTTTGTACTCCACGCAAACTGATGACCAGGTCCCTCCTCTGTGCTCTGTGCCTTGCCCTTTCCTGCATCTGCCCTTCCCATCCCTCCAGTTGGTGTGGAGTCCTAGGGGGAAGCAGAATTTAAAGGCCAAGAAAACATGGTCTCGGAGAAGGCTCTCCTCGCAGAGTCTGAAGGAGCAACGGTTATTCAACTAGGGGAAGGAAAAACCAGAGTAGGGCTTGCTGTAATTCATGCTTCATTAAGAGAATGAGGCAACGATCCTGCACTGTAATAGAAGGTACTCAGGTTAGATTTGGAAGAACTTCCTTGCTGGCAAAGAGGTCTATTAAATACAGGAATGGAAGAGGAAGTGGGAGGGAGGGACAGCTATCCCTAGAAGCAGTAATTATTAATTATATTGTCATATGTCTGTGGGATGGTGGGGATGGTGGGCTACTTCCTCACTTCAAGGTCTTTACCTAAGTGGCTGATTCTAAAGCCACTGCCGCTACCCTTACTCCATCCCCTACCCACCACACATACTCAGCTACTCAGTGGCAGGAGCGGGCCTGGCTTGGTACTAAGCAGGGCAGAGAAGACGATAGGGAAAGGTTCCTGTGATTCTCAGCAACAGCTCATAGCACGTAAAATCACATTGCCTGGTGATATAACTTTGATTCAGCAATGCCTGACAGTGGATCTAGACTTGGTCACAGGGTAAGGGGGAAAGGCATCAGAAATTGTGGGATAGTTTCAGCTACTAAAAAGCACTTACATCCTCCTGGCTGGCTGGGGCCAGAACCCCAGCTACAAGAGCTGGCTCCTCCTGGACACAGGGCGGCCTTGACTACAGGTGTCCAGGAAAAGGACAAGCCAGGGGGTGCAAACCATTAAAACACGTATGAGGAAACCTTCTAAGTCTCTAGCAACTTGACAAAAGAGCATTTGGAAGCATCTGCATAGATGGCTACATGCCATGGCTACAGCTGTACCCCATTTGTACATATATGCACACATGTGCATACACAGAGACTCCTGGTCACACAGCCTCCAGCCCACCCAGAAAACACAGGCAGAAAACATGTAGGGACTCCTTTGTTCAAGGTGCCCTGGGAAATTCCTGGATAGCCTGCTGGACCCTTTTGCTCCATCTCCGCTCCTCCACTCCCCCTTCCAGGTCCCTCCCCACCCCATGCATTGCCTTCCTGCCTTCTCTTTGGAATGCCGAGGCCACTGTAGGAGGGGGCTGAGGGTGGTACTCAGCAGGTTGACATGCCCTTGGCAAGGCAGCAGTGCCTACAGGTGGGGCTGCCCTACTGACCAGCGCCCAAGGACTCCCATCTCTACCTCCACAAAGGTACCCCTGCATCCTGGCAGGTACCATCCTCCCCCACTAGCCATCTCTCACTGTGGGGTGCCTGAAGCCAAGGAGGGAGCCGCACCCTCCCTGCTCCCCAGCTCTGCCTCTCATCTCAGAGAACCGCCCCCCACTGCCCAGCCCGGAAACAATCACCCTTTGAGAAAGGCTGCCAAGCTGGGCGCCAGGAACAGCCAGGATGGAGGCGGGGTGGGATGGGGGTGCAGGCAACGGGCCGGGTGAGCTTTAACTCTCGAGAGCCAAGGCCCGGGCTGCGTTCGGCCCCCGCCCGCAGCCCCTGCTCCCGCGCCTCAAGCTGGAGCCGCCTCCGCTGGGGAGGGTGTTGAGGGGGTGGAGGGAGGTGATACCAATCCCGGGGTTGTGCTTAC
>NW_017732147.1:101393-109735 GCF_001890085.2 Hipposideros armiger | reverse complement strand
GGCGGCGGGGCCGGGCCGGGGCGGCGAGAGCGCGGGTGCGCGGACCCCGCGGCTATGAAGCGGCCCTCGAGGGCCAGCAGTCCGAGAGCCCCCGGGGAAGGTGGAGCGCGCGGCCCACGGCAGCAGCCTGGGGGCGCCGGGGCCGGGGTGTAGGGGCTGCCGCCGGCGATGGACCGCGCCGGGGACGATCCGGACTCGCCGCCGCAGGTCAGTGCCCCCTGCGCCCCCCGCGGGCGCCGCCGCCGCGCACAGAGCCCCTTTATGCGTCCCCATCAGTACCCACGCCATGTCCTCCCGAGTGTGAGTGAGTGTGTGTGTGTGTGTGTGTGTGTGTGTGTGTGTGTGTGTGTGTGTATGTACGCAGCGGGGACAGCTGGAAAGGGGGCCAGGAACGGCCGGGACTGGGAGGTGCTGCCTGCCGCCGCCGAGGGGGCTGCGAAATAAAACCTGGGTGATGCCTGCCCTCCTCAGGCCTGGCATCAAGGGGAGAGCGGGTTCTCAGCAGTTGCTAACGACTGGCCCGGTCTCTTAGCTGGCCTGTGCGTTTCCACCTCAGCAGGTGGTTCCTGGTGGCCCAGAGGAGTCAGGGGCCAGCATTCTGCGCACCCCAGCTGTCATGCCCAAAAGGCTCTGAGCCTCCAGACACTGACAAGTGAACTCCTCAGGGGACCCAAGCTCTGCAGCTCTGCTGGGAAGGAAGAGGGACTGAGAGGTGGCAAGGGTAGCAAAGGGTCCTTGGGACCTTCAGTGTAGTGAGCAGGCAGGAGGCATGACCAAGTCCACCACCCACCCCTCTGCACCTGGGCTCAGGCCTGAAGTCCTGAGTCCCCCAAAGTCAGAGCATACAACTTCCGGAAAGGAAGCTGAGAGGTGAGGCAGAAAAGAAGGAAACCACAGGATCTAGAGAGGTGCCGGGGAAAGGTGACAGCCTGGTACTAACCAGTTAAGGTCAAGAACCACACACACACACACACACACACACACACACACACACACACACACTAAGGTCTTGACTAGCCTCCCCTTCCTCTTCCTCATCTGGCCAGGCCTCATCTCAGCCATGCACTTTTCACATGGATTCTTATAGAAGCTGGAGCTGAGGGACTCTGGGGTTTTTTTGCTGACCATTGCTAGCCCCATGCTGGTGGGGGCAGCTCTATCTGCATGAGTACCAGTGTGGGTGGGATAACCATGGGACCCGGAGCTTGGGTTGTGTGCCATACACTGTTTAAAAGGATTGATTGGGTGGGGATGTCCTTGTGCATATAGCACTTTTAAGTTATTGTATGTGTGTGTGGAAATCGGAGGCACACAGCTTCCTAAGTTACTGGGGTTGAGGGGCCTGTGGCCTCACAGGACGGTCGCTCTAAGGCTTTTTGAGATTTGTCTTCTGTGCCTCCTGTGTGCCTCCCTACTTCTGCCAATAGCCACCACAGAGATACAGACATTTCCTCCCAGAACCTGCTTAGGGGTGACCATTATTGGCTTTACTAGATTTACATCGTCCCCCCTTCTTTCATATGGAATGAAGACCCTTCCCCATGAGACCCTCAAAGAGATTGTCCATTATGCCCTGTCCATGCCTAGCACTCCCAGAGGCTCTGGAGCTGCAGGCCTTTTCCCTCTTCCCCTTTTGGTGGGAGCAAGAAGCCTCGCTAGGGCTAGTAGAACAGGGAGGGTTAATGAAACTGTGCCCCGTTCAGCCCACGAGCCAAGTGGCTTGCTGTGCCCATTTCTGTACTTGACCCGGGAATCACTCCATGTTCAGGCGTGTTGGAAGCTCAGATGTGCTGGGCTGAATATGTGTGCATATAGGTTTTTGGAGGAGCAGGCACTAACTAGTCCACCTGAAGCATGGAGCAGGTAAACCACTGAAGTAGGACAGCTCCAGTGACAGGACTAGAGCCCATATCAGAGACCAGGGGCTCCCGAGAAAGATGCCCGCGGAGCTAGCCCAGTTCCCTGCCTCAGGCCTCTTGACAGAGCTGGATTTTCTCACAGTAGTTTTTGAGGGGTGGAAGGACCAAGACGGCAGTACTTCTGGTTGTGGAGCACAGGGTGATGACATAGATTGGGAGCTTTGCAAGACAGGGGAGCGTGTTGGTTCAGTTTGCCTGGAAAAGAGGGAATGATCTGGCACAGAGATGCCTGAGAGCTCCCCTCTGCTGAGAACTGGAGGAGAAGAGAGGCAGGGTTCAGAAACAGAAAGAATCTGAGAGAGTCTGAGGCAGGGAGAGGAGCCAGCATGAGACAACAGACAAAAGACACAGAAGCATGCTCGCAGAACAACACAATGGAGGAAGGCCCAAGGCAGAAGTCCGGCCGGTTCAGTAGTGCAGTTGGGGCCAGCCCAAGCATCCTCCTTCCCAAGCTCCCCAATACCAGCAGTCATCCACCGGGGCAAGAAGGCCCCTGCGTGGAGCAGTGAGACAGTCTCCTAAGAAAAGCTCTCTCTATGGCTCTGATGAATGCCGGAGTAATTCAGAGGGAGGCCTGAAGGCAGGAGGGGGACAGGCTGTGAGATCAGGGATCTTCAGGAATACCTTCTCACCTGGGCCAATCCCGCAGTGCTGAAGGTTCCCCGGCTCACCAACCTTCCTGGTCCTGCCATACAATGGGGTGGGGAAGGGCGTGAACTTTGGGGAGAATTGGCACCTGGGGAGACGGAAAAAGGAAAAACTCCTTCATGCACCCCCAGGCCTCCAGGCAGGAAGAGCTTTGGGGACCCTGCTGAAGAGCACTGGGGTACAGGGAAGCGGTGCAGAACAGCGCAGGCTCTGAGCCAGCCCCGGGGACCTGCTTCAGCTCCTTCAAGGACCAGCTGAGTGGACTTTGGGAAACACCGAGCCCTCTAAATCTTGGTTTCCTAAAGGCCTGGAAATTGAGGCACCTTCTTCCTCTCACCAGGCTGTTTTTAGGTGAAGTGCTAGATGAATGTTAATTTAATGTATTTTTTTTATATACCTTCCTGCAATTCCTCCAGGACCTGGATGGCTCTAGAATCTAGAGTTGTAATTCTCGGGCCAACCCTGGAGCCCATCACCTTGAAATGATTGTAGTCTGTCCCATCTCCCATGCCACCCCACCCCATCTGATTTGCCACACCTCCAGACGTTGATCCTTCCCCAGGCCCACCTGGGGTGTTCCTCTGTTGCAAGGACACTCTCAGTGTCCGCTTACAGAACAACAGTCACAATAACATTTCCATGTCTAACTTGATTATTCCAATTTATTATCCAATGGTTTTCTAAAAAATTTCATGCAACTTGCAAGGACTCATGTTATTATCCACACAGAAAAATGTCAAGGTGCACAGAGATCACTCAAAATTCCGCTCACTTCCACAGACATTGACTGAGCACCTACTATGTTCCAGGCTCTGGACCAGCGCCAGAAACATAAAGCGTCAAATAATCCAAAATCAAGGTTTTCTGTTTAGCTTTGGAAGGATTGTGTGGGTTGCTTTCTTTCTTTCTTTCTTTCTTTCTTTTTTTTTCTGCAGCTACAGCAAATTTACTTTTCTAATGAGGTTTAGCTCCAGCCAATATTAAAATGAGTCTGCACTCCCTACGCACACCAGCTGACAGTAGGGCCAGCAGCTTCCCAGCCAAGTGCCTGGCTGAGATTAGGCTTTTGCCACCAGTAAGTCCAAAAGCGAAGAGTCTCAACTCAGTCTTGATCATCAAGAGTTGATCGGATTCGGGGATAAACCTTGCCCACAGGGCTGTGGAGCCCACAGCTCAGTATTCAAACCCTGGGCAGGGTTTCTCTTCTTGGGAAACGTGAGCCACTATTGTTGCTCTGCGAAGGAGAGAGGGATGGAGGGAGCAGAGAGAGCAGAGACAAGAAGGCATGGGTATTAGGAGTGGGCCTTGGGTATTAGGAGTGGGCCTTGGGTATTAGGCGTGGGCCTTGGGTATTAGGCGTGGACTGCACCTGAGGTTGGGGACCTGGTTCTGCCAGTCCTTCCTGACTGGCTGTGTGTGGCTGGGGGCATTCCTTCACCTCTCTCCTTCGCTTCTCTCCATCTTGCTTCCTTCTTAATGAGGCAGTTGAGCAATCTGTCCTCTAAGGCCATGAGTCCCTTTAGCGTCAAGACTCTGGGCTATTCATTTGCCCATCATTCAGAAACCCTTAGAGCCCTACACTAGATGTGAGATGGGCTGCTTACCCTCCCGTGACACAGCAGCCACATTTTAAGAGCTCAGTAGACACATGTGGTTAGTGGCTGCCATATTGGACAGCACAGATACAGAACATTCCCAGCATCACAGAAATATCTACTGGCAAGTGCTGTTCTAGGCTTTATGTGGTGTTGTTAGGTGGCTAAGAGCATGGATTCTGGAGCCCGACTGTGCCGCTTACTACGGAACATTACTTAACTTCTCCGTGCCTCAGATTTCTCATCTCTAAAATGGGGATAACATAGGATGTTTATGAGGAAGGAATGAGTTATTGCAGTTCATCATGATAATCACTCAGAACATGGAATAAATAGTAAGTGCTTTGCTTAGCAATTTTTATTATTCATTTATTTAACGATTCCATTAACAAACACTTACTGAACAGCCTACTTTAGGTCAGGCACGATACCAGGTGCTGGGGCTGTCAGTAATCAGCACGTGACCTTGCTTACATCGCTGACGTTTCCTGAGCTTCAATTTCCTCACCTGTGATGGGAACATGGCCATATAATAACCCCTGCACACTCCTCCCCGCTGAAATAAAATGTGAGAACCATGTCCTCCTTTGCAAATGAACAATGCCAGATAAACAGGGGTGAACGCTTTTGGAAGTGGATGCAGTTGCAATTCTGTTTTATTGGAACCAGTCTCACCAAAAAGCATTTCCCAAGCCCCTATACATTCAAAATCAAAGAAGCAAATGAGGTCCCAGCTGCTGCCAGCATCCTGCTGAGAGGGATGGAGCCGCTACGTAAGAGGCTCTTGCCTGGGCTCACCCACGCCCTGGTCCTGGGGGAAAGAAAGCTAGTAAGCCACTGCCCAGAGTTCAGCAGAGGGAAGCAGCCAGGAGGGAGAAGGGCCCTTTGCTTGACAGGAGTTAGAGATTAGCTGGCTGACCCCCAGGTTCTGGTCATAGCTGTGTCTGTAACTCACTGTGTGGCAGAATCTCACAGAGCCTCGGTTTCCTCATCTGAAATATGATGAGAATGAACCATGTGAACATTTCCCCACCCAAATCATACTACGTACCTTGGTAAGCTCTACAAAATGCCCCAGGAGCAGGAGGCAAGAGAGAGAACAGAGCCGACCAGCCAAGTTGCTGAAGACAGGAGAGAGGACATGAGTCTGAGGAACAAGAATTTGCCATCCGTAGTCACATACTAACAGGTGGACACAGGAGACTGTCTGGCCTGCACGGCTTGTCCCAGAATTAGGAATCTGTGACTCTAGGTTGCTTCCTTCTTTTGAGAGATAAGGAAACCGATGCCCAGACAAGTTCCACTCTAGCTTCAGGTCACACAGCACTGGAGTGCCTTGTCCTAGTATGTCACAAGTCTCCCAGCTGCCTGCTCCTCTCTCTCTGGCAGGCTTCCTGTCCTCTTAACAGGACAGAGAGGGATGGAGGGCAGCAGGAGAAGCCTCCCTGAGGCTCAGTGTCAACTGAGACCCAGGGCCCCTTTCACCCAGGCTGGAAAAGACCTCTCTCTTCCTCTAACAACTGGCCCAGAAGAACCCACCCTAAACTATCTTGGACAGGGCCCCAGGGAAGGTCAGATTCTTCAGGCCACAGGCAACTCATTAAAAATACATACAAAACTTTAATTAAATCAGTGAATCATTAGTCAGCTATAGCATATCCATGCACACTCTGACCAAAGGAATAAGGTCAGCCGGGAAATCGTCAGGCTAGGTGAGCTGTCAGGGGCTCTCAATGGCTTGAAACTTGGGTTCTGGGGCTACCTGGCTTCCGCTCAGCCCAGGCCTGAAGTCCTCTGGGTCCCCATTAGTTGATGGAGGGTCCAATCGGAGATGTCCTCCTAAGCCTGAGGAAATGCAGGGAACATCCTCAGGCCAACTTCCCCCTGACCAGTGTCCTGATGCCCTGGGAGTTAAACACCAACTCCCAGAGGTATTAGCGCTGTGTCCCCTGGGAGGTGCAGTTAATGCAATCATGCAGCCTGAGCTAGCAGGCCACACTCTGCTGCCTTCGTGTGGTCTCCCTGGGGATAGACTTAGTTCCCCAAACTCAGTCCCCTGTGCTGACTTCTCCTCTGCCCCTGCATGAACAACGCACAAAGCAGAAGGGACAAGCCCTTGTTCCACAGGGACTTCCTAGCCAGCACTCACCCAGGATTGACCGTCACGGGCCAAGAAACCTTTCTCCCAGGAGGCAGGTGGCTCGTGCCACCAACCTGCTTCAGTTGACGTACAGCCTCTGGGCATGTTATTTTCTTTTTCCATCAGTTTCTGAACTTAAACTAAAGTATTACTCGCCTAACTCATCATTTGTCAATATTAACTTCTTCTCCGACCCATAAATCTTTCTCTCTCGGAACAAGTGCCCTAGCTGCTCGCAGCCTCCACCCCCTCCCCAGGCCCCAGGAGCAGGAGGCACAGCAGGCTGCCATGTGCACACGCATGTGTATGCATGTGTGTAATGTGCACACCCTCCTCCAGCCACGTCCTGCTCACTCCTAGCAGCACGTCTAGAACTTCTGGGAGGTGCTCTTCCAGGCGTGCTCTGTGCCTGTTTCCTTATGGTGACACTCCCAAATGACAGCCAGCAGGAAGGCGCCCCCAACAGCCTTACCTGACACCACACACAGGTGCCCATCCCAGCCCTACTGCAGAGAAAGCTCTCTGACCCCCCAACTCAGTGTCCTGGGTGTGTCATTGTTGAGAGACCTAACCAAATCTTCCAGGTGACAGGTTCTTTTTTTTTTAGTATTGTGGTAAAAAATACAGAAACAAAAAACAAAACAAAAAAACCCCACATAATATAAAATTTACCATCGTAACCATTTTTAAGTGTTCATTGGTATTAAGTACATCCACATTGTGCAACCATCCATTTCCAGAGCTTTTTTATCTTGTAAATTGAAGCTATATTAGTTAAACAACAACTCCCCACTTCCCCGTGCCCCCAGCCCCAGGTAACCACCATTTTGCTTTCTGTCTCTTTGAATTTGACCATTTTAGGTACCCACCTATAAGTGGTACCATACATACAGTATTTGTCCTTTTGTGACCAGCCTATTTCACTTAGCATAACGTCCTCAGGGTTCATCCGTGTTGCATCCTGTGTCAGGGTTTTCTTCCTTTCTCAGGCTGAATAGTATTTGATTGTATGCATATACCGCATTTTGCTTAGCCCGTTGACAGGTTCTTTGATGCCAGGCCATGAGTTGAAAAGTGCTCAGTAACAGTGGTTCTCCCCACTCACCCTTCCCACTCAGGGGCTATCTTAGGGTAGGGGCCCAGCAGATACCTGCGTGCTCTGAGTTCATGTACGTGCCAGGCGTCAGAACAAAGAGAGGAAGGAGCCCCATTTTATTTGAGGAGAACGGTGTCTGGTTTGGCCTCTGGTTGTTCCCTGCACCGTCCAGTGCTGACTGAGCGTTCCTCAGTGCCCAGCCCCTGTGTGACAGTCTCCAGGATGCGTGCGCCTGCCAAGTCCTCCTCAGCTGGTGGAGGCCCAGTGGAAGAGCATTCCAGGCAAAGGTAATGCCTGCATTCTGTTCCAGACCCCTCCCTACCCTACCATCTTCCTGAGACCCTGAGAGAGAAATCTGCCCCTTACTCCCAGAACCCCCCCTGGGGTCTGGAGGCCTGGGTGACCCCAAGAACCCCTGTGGATGTGGTGAGCCTGCCTTAGCATGAGCCTTTGCAGTGTTCAGGCTCCATTTCGGTGATCTATAGTCATCCTGCTGCTAGCTGTATAGTGCCCGGCCTATAAAACATAGATAGTGTCAGTATAATCTACTATCTGGGAGACTGAGATTTAGGGACCCTTGATTCATCATGTTCATGCCTGCCTGCTCACAGGGGGAGCACACACTGCCCGATCTAGGCTCACAGGCCTTCTTGGAGTGGACTTCCCCACCAGGCCCCCTTCAACACCTTTTGTTAACTATTTCTCGTCCAGGCAGTATGGTTAGCTGACTCCTCAGGAGGGACTCAAGGGATAGAGCAGAGGTAACGGATGGTGTAGGAGAGCCGGGGAGAAAGGGCAGGAAACGATAGGGCGCAGGGGTCTATGGCCCTAGGTCCCTGCTGATGGCCAACTCTCAGCCCCAGTGACATGAGAGGAGAACTCTCTGACAGTTCTAGAGGCAGGAGAGATGAAGAGGTGATGCCTGACCTTCTGAAATCTCTAGT
>NW_017732147.1:24415-101228 GCF_001890085.2 Hipposideros armiger | reverse complement strand
GGGGAGGGGGAGGGGAGGGGGTGTCCCAAAGCCAGGGCAGGCCCAGGCTGTCTGCCTGTAGCAAGGCCTTTCAGTCTCCAGCTCTGATTCCAGATCTGTAAAAGAGGGACATAGGCAGTGCCTGCCCAGGGGACTGTGCTGAGGCCACAGTGGGAAACCTTAGTGAAAATGCCAGCAAGAGGGAGGCAGCTAGGCCTGGCGATCAGAGCAGGGCAAAGAGTGCGGGCTGGACAGGGTTCCAGGTTTTGGGGCCTTGGTCTCCCTACGTGTGTCAAATCTCCCTTCTCCAAGTTGTCCAGCCACTCCACACACGCACACACCCATTTATCACACTGACTCACACCAACATGGTTGCTTTCCATGGAGTCCAACCTCAGTACGGCCTCGTCCTTGGAGAGAGGAATCTGCTAGAAAAACTGCCCCGAGGCCTGCCAGTGCTGACCCATAAGGAAGGGGCTGAGGTGCCCCTTTCTCTCTCCTTCTCGTCCACGCACTTGGATTCAGCTGAATTTTAAAACAAGGTGGTGGTGGTTATAATTACTATTATATTTTATATTAGTGAGCATTTTTGTGTGCCAGGCCCCATGCTAGATGTTTTCTATGTAGTCTCTCATTTGATCTTAAAACTGGCCTGGTAAGAGTTACAGATAAGGAAACTGAGTCACAGAGCTATCGGTGCAGCTTCTGCTTTGTGTCAGGCTCTGGACCCTGTGGTGGGACCCAGAGTTGCCCATGGACTAGGGAATGGGGACAAAAATGAAAACAACGAGTGCACAACAGGTTACATGACTGGACATTTGCTGCGTGGACCCCATGGATGCTCAGGCCTGGGGAGGAATGCAGGCAGGGAAGGCTACAGGGGGGTCACAAAGCTTGGGAGAGTCACCTAGTCAGCGCCTTCACCAAGAACCACACAGACATCAGCACCAAGAGGAAGTGAGGCAGAGAGCAGCCCTCACAACCTAAGAGTGGGAAGGATAGTGCTGTGGGGACAGACTGGCGTTGGCTGCTCACACCCTCCCTCCCTCCAGGGCATCCGAGTCCCAGCCTCACCACAGGCTAAGGAAGAGGCTTTGCACAACTGTCCCAGTCCAGCCTCACCACAGACTCTTAGTCCCAGAGCCAGACCCACCACGCCACCTGGACTGCTTGGTTCTTGTCCCTAGGCCTTGCCAAGACCACATGCGCTGCCCTCTGACATTCTGGGGTCCAGTGGGTGCCCAGTCAGTCACCACCACCTGTGCCAGGCTCCACACTGCAGACTCTCATTACAACCAGCACTCGGCACCTCACCCCAGGAGGCATGGTCTTTCTAGGCCTCCTCTGTAGATGAGGGTTGACAAGTTGAGGGCTGTGCTCCTCCCAGCTCCCATAGCCCGGGAAGCTAGGGTGCCACATTCTCCCTGCCCCCTTCTTCCCCAACTCTACATATGCTGAGCAGCCTGCAGGAGAGGAGGCCTCCCAGCCACCTATCCGCATGGCTCTTAATGCCACTGTTCCACTAGCAGCTGCTGATCTGCTTGCCTGGCCCCTGCTGATCATCTTGTATCAGAATCTGCTGAGCCCTCCTCTCCTGCTCCCCTCGCCCCTGCTCAGGCAGGTGTCTGTGGTGGCCTGAGCCCATGGGCCCGCCCCACTTGGAGGTAGAGCTCCACTTGCAGATGTCCTGAGTTGCCCCATAGCCCTCACAGGGCACTCACTAGGCATTGCATCAAGCTGGGCACTGGGCAGGAGAGGTTGATGCGTTAAAAGAGCATTTTGCTGTAACCATATGCAGAATCCAGGGCAGGACTATATCCTGGCCTGGCCTCCACCTGTGCTCAGGGAAAATGCCCTGCCAGTTCTGCTCAGACCGTCTCCAACAGGGTGAGGCCAGGCTGGGGCAGGCAGAGGATGTGGGGAGTGTTTCTAGCAGCAGTAAGGGAGAACCGCTGTGCTCCCAGGCCCTGTAATGCAGGGTCACAGGAGCCTTTCTAGGTTTGCTTATAGAGGTTGATCTGCACGGCCTTCACACAGAAGCTAAGACAGAACGTGGGAGTGGGCAGGGGAAGAAGCACCAGCTCTGCTCTTGGCACTTGTTCCCAAGTGCCACAGCAGATGGAGGTGGGCTCCAGTGAGGGGGACCACTGCCCACCGAGCCCAGACTAGTCCCTGACCATGTCTGCTGCTGACGTGTTGACTCCTGTTATTGTTTCATCAGCTCAGCACGCTCTCAGAGGGCCCTCGTTTGAATAAAAAAAAAATATATGGTCACAAACACTCCAATGAACAGGACCAGGGGAAGCAACTTTAGCACAGACGCCTGGTACAGCCCCCCAGGCTAGGAAGAGGAATCCATGTTTCCATCCAGTCCAGTGCAGAGGCGGGAGAGTACCACTGGGAGGGAGCCAGCAGGGAACTCAGGCCAGGAGAGGTGACGGCGGTGCTGCCAGGGCCCCTGCGAGGGTCACTGCTACCCCAGGAAGTGAGCAAGCCTCAGGCAAGGGTGTAACCAGGCCACTGTCTGACTAGACACAGGACACCTGGGACATTCAAACCCCTCATGTCTCGTTTCTTCATCTGTAAAATAAGAATAAAGCTTTGGAATTACAAGGTTTAGTGATTAAATGAGATGAGCCATGTGAAACCATGTGGGCAGTCACAAATCACGGCTGAACGTAAGCCACTGTGTGATCAGTAGTTTTGGGGAGGGAGGCTGTCCCCGCAGCGCTGCAGAGAAAGTGAATTGGCCTTTCTACATCTGTGTTTTAGGATCTGAGGCCATTGGATGCCAAGGACATATGAGATAATCTCTCATTTGAACAGAGAACCAATCACAGGATTTCCAGCAGGGCTCAGATGTAGTAACCAAACCCAGCCGAGGGCATGCATACCTGTGCCCATGAACACGCATGTACTTATTCAGCTGGGGTGCTGGCCATGAGCACACATGCGTGTGCACATAGGAGTGAAGAAGTGAGCTGCTGCCCTGTGAAACCACTCAGAAAGGGGTTCTGTAGTTTGCTGAGACAGCCTCAGTGAGCTGTCAGAAAGAAAACCTCAGCCCCAGCCGTTGTCCTGAGTGAAACTGAGGGTGCCTCATTCACCTTTGGAAGGCTGACCTCTTTCCAAATCAGATGGCTTTGAGGGGTAGAAAGGCACAAACACTGAACTGATACTTAGGCCTCCCCAGGACAAGGACATGTGACAGCCAGCAGGCCCAGGTGCACACACGCCCCCATGCTGGGTGATGGCAGAGGTTTGGCAAAGAGGAGCAGCAGGGGTCAGAGGCCAAGGTGAAGAAGCAAGGTTGCATCTGGAAGAAAATAAGGAGGATGCTAGCTTATGAGGGCCAGGCCTGGCTTGCTCTTTGGGCATCCTGACTAAACTGAGTCCTCATCCCCTGGGGCTGGCCCAGACCCTGGCACAGGGTAGAGATGGGAAATAGCCATCTGAATGGACAAAGCAGGTTGGCCCGCTTCCAGAGCTGTCACAAGCACTGCAGAGAGAGGCGGTGGTGCTGTGCTGGACTGCAGAGGTCAGAGACGGTCATGGACAGAAGTTAGATAGGAAACAGGAGAGGATGCAGTTAGCGCAGTGGGGTGGGGCCATGGCAAAGAGCATTGAATGCCAAGCTATGTAAGTTGCCATTAGGAGGAGATACAGAAGGTTCTGGGCATGAGCAAGTCGGTAAGGTAGCTCAGGCAGTGGGGTGGACTCTGAAGAAAGATCGTAGTGGAAGGCTATGGAAGCAAAGGTCTGACCTGGACCAGTACTGGAGGCAGGCTTGTCAGAGCCTTGGAGCATACCAGGCCAAAGGAGCGGAGGCCCAGCAAGGAGGAGGAGGAGTTGAGGACAGCCCTGGGAGTTCATGTTGGCCGTCAAGACAGATGACAGAAAGAAAGAAGCCTATGGGGAGCTGCTCCGGGAAGAAAGATGATGGTAGGATCTTACTCGTGTTGAATTTAAAGTCATCATGGAGTATGCCAGACAATAAAGGAGGAATAACAACTCCACAGTGAATATGGAAAAAGTGAGGTCAGGAGAAATCAAAGGGCCTCACACCGCATAAGGCCAACGTGAGCCCTTGAGACAGGGAGGTGTCCCTTCTGAGTAGCCCAGCTACTCTTCCTCGCTGCCTCTTCTTTTGGGGGTGAAATGGGGCTTTCAAAAGTATCTGCAGCTTCCATCCTGCCTTCCAGCCCCCAGAAGTTCAGCTGGAGGGCCTTAGAGGGAACCAATTCCAAGAACACTCATTCCAGGCCCTTTCCAGGTTGACAACTACAATAGCTTCTGTTTATCGGCACCAATCACGTGCCAGATGGTTTATATTGATTTTTTTTTCTAATCACCCTAAAAACCTAACGGGGAAAGCACTATCTTTATTCCCATTTTACAGATGGGAAAACCAAAGCTCGGTGAGGTTACTCTGCCCAAGTCACACAGCAGAGGAAGAGAGACTCTAGTATGGTGCCTAGGGCTGTCTGACTTCAGGACCCAGAATCTCTTCATGTGCCACTCTTCCAAGCAGAGGAGAGCAAAAGAAGATGGGAGGAAGGTAACAGAAGGCTATGACTATGATTAGGTTCTGCCATTATCCTCAGAAGCTGTGGGGGCAAGACAGGAGCTATGGGTCAGGAGGTGACCTGGCCTCTTTGTTGTGGTGGACAGACTCTAAGGTGCCCCCTGCCCCCCATAGCCCCTGACTCCTGCTGTCTATGCCTTTGTGTGAAGGCATCCCCTCCAGTGTGGATGGCACCAGTAACTAGCCTGTAACCAATAGAACATGGCAGAAGTGATGAGGCATCACTTCCATGATTACATTATGTTATGTAGGACTCTTGTTGCTGGCTTGATGAAGTAAGAGGCCATGTTGGAAAAACCCATGTGGCAAGGAACTTCGAGCAGCCTGGCTGAGGGCAGCCCCCAGCCAACAGCCAGCGGAAAGCGTGACCACTTTCTATGACCAGCAGGCAGTGGACTCTGCCTACAACCTGAGGGAGCATGGAAGCAGGTTCTTCCCAGGTCAGCCCTCCAGAGGAAAATGCAGGCCAACTAATACTTTGCAGCCTATTAGACCCTGAGCAGAGGTCCCTGGTAAGCTGTGCCTGGGCTCCTGACCCACAGAACCTGAAGATAATAGATGCATGTCTTAAGCTGCTAAGTATATAATAACTTGTTAGCAGTAGAAAACTAATGCACTTGTCTTGGGAGCAGTGACAATCTTTTTAAAAAACTGGCGTGGCCAATAGAATGTGCCTGGGACAAGGATGGAAAGATAGCAAGGAAGGGGGGCAAAAGACATGGGGAGGTGACACTTCCCAAGACCAAACCTCTCCCCAGACCCAGCCCTAGTGGAACAGTGGAATGCCAGCTGGGTTGCAAGGTTCTATGCAGGGACTGCTCTCCAGTCCCAAAAACTCCAAAGCTAGTCGTGACCGTCACTGCCTTCCCCCATCAATCAAGGAAAGACTGAGTGGCTGTGTGCTCTCTGTCAGCCTGATTGGGGCTGTCCACTGTCCTGTGGGCAATCAGCACCTTCCTGCTGAATGCCTTCTGTCACCCAGTCCTGCACAGTAATCCCTCATGACCCACCCTGTGGTGGCTCTCACAGAGGCTTCTCCATGGACCTGACTGACCGTTGTCTGCCTTTTCGCAGTTCTCCATCAGGTCTGTGTCCTCCAGCTAGCTGTCCCCCTGGCTGCTACACCCTCCCTCCTGTCCCCAGTCTTGAGGAGCTGAGCCATCTGTGTGCTCAGGCCCCCTGAGAGCAGCCATAGGATGCCTCCACAAAACGAAGCCCCTGATTTTTACTCTAAGGGCCTCCTACATGGAGGCTTGGGGTGAATGGATGCTCTTCTGCCTGAAGACCATTAGATGGTTGATTTAGGGAGCGTCAGTAAAATTCACCGGAGCCAATATCGTATCCTGTTCAACTTCCTGCAATGAACCAGAATGGACTTTCACCTGCACAGTACCACATGACCAAACTGCAAGTTTCCTTTTTTACTGAATCAGAATCTAAATCTAATCCTAAGGCTATATCTGAAAAAAGAAGAGAGAGAGAGAGAGAGGAGAGAGAGAGAGAAGGGAGGGAAGGAGGGAGGGAGCGAGGGAGGGAAGGACACAAAGGGACTACCTAAAATAAACAAACAATGAATTGCACTTTCTGACACTGCTGGGCTCAAAGAAAACCAAAGCATAAAATGTATGCTTTACACCAAGCCTAAACTGAACTAAAACTTACTTCTGCCCAAGCAATTAGAAGGGAATTAGAAGGGAACAAGATGGTGTGAGATCTGGAATCCGCACTGCTGCCACCCTTCCTATCAGAAGTATCCATGAGTGAGTGCCAGCAGTGGCCAGACCCAGTGTCAGGACATGGACCTCCCCAGGGCCTGGGCCTTCCTCTCCTTCTTTGTGCTGCATCGTGAAAGCAGGGGGCTCGGGGATCCCTTTCCTGCTGCACTTGGGCTGAGCACAGGCTGGCAGGGCAGAGTCAGGCCTCAACAAGCTCAGGAAGGTCTGGCCCTGAGGGTGGCCCAAACGACCAGAAGTAAGCGCTGGGTCTGCAGGGAGGGAGACAGGGTGGGATGGGGGTATGCTGATTGAGTCCCTAGGCCTGAGCTGGAGCAGTTCTGGTGGCAGTTAACTCCAGGACCTTGGGCTGATCACACAGCTCTTCTAAGCCTCATTTTTTTTTCCTCATTTGTGAAAAGAGGCGGCATCCTTTTGCCTGTCTCACAGGGCTGTCGTGAAAATCAAAGGATGGGGCTGGATGAAAAAGTGACTCCTACTGGCACAGGGCAGCGCTGTTACTGGGAAGGCTTGCAATTCCAACCAAGCATCCCACTAGGCCTCACTTCACTTCTTCGAATGGAATGAGCTATAAGACCCTCATTTCCTCCTCTCCCTTCCCCTGAAGGTGTTGGGGGAAGAGGAGGAGGAAGAGGAGCAAGAGGCTTGGGGGGTGGTGAGTGGAGAGAGGCCAATGGCTATGCCCTGCAGCCCCTGCAGAAGCTGGTGGCTGGAAGCCAGGGAGAAGTTGGGGATGAGGTGGGGGTGGCCAGGATAGCAGGAGGATAGGGCTGGGTTAATGAAGTATGGATTGACTGGACCAGGAGCTGATGAGCTCTGGCACGAGGCTTTTCCTGAGCAGAGGCAGCAGAATCAATACTAATCCCTTGATCCATTTAGGGGTTCCTGCAGATCTCTGGGACAAATCCATGCCTCCCTTCGATGGGGAACTGCCTGGAACTGGAGGATTAAGCTGTAGCCTTAGCTCACATCCTTCCCACTGTCTTCTTTTAAAATTTCCCCTCCTTCTACCTCCTGTTGCCACATCCCTGCTGCCATGCTCAGAAGGCTGGTACCTTCCCTAGCCTCACCCACCCACCCTCCCACCCACCCCCACTCCTCCTGGGCCTGACCAGTGCATCAGTGGAGCTGGTTGTTTCTCCATGAGGAGGCTTCAGCATCTGTCTCATCAGCCTCAGGGGGACTCAGGCTCCCAAATGACAGGGGCTGGCTAGTTTCCCTTCACACATACAGCAGAAGCTCTTTTAACCAACCTCTCCTTGATCCCCTGATGAACTGAGCACATTCATGATTCTTCCTTCCACCCGCCAAGCACTCTAATGGTGTCTGTGCAAGTGTAATGCCAGCTCTCCCCGCTGGTGGTCTGCTCCTGCTCACACTGGTTGAGCCACATGCTGGCCTAGAGGCAGAGAGTCTGTAATGTTTATTTCCAACCTGTTTACTAAGGTCATGCTTGTGATCCTCACCATGGAATATTATATAAACCATGAAACATAAGCTGGGAAGAAGGAAATGTGTTGTTTCTACGAAAACTAAGTTGAATGTTCTCAAAAAACTTCACGAGTCTAGAGCAAAAGTTCTCCAAATTAGGCAAAGATTAGGAGGAAAAGCCATAAAAATTCTAAAGGATTCTGCACTCAGATTGCATACCAAGTGTCCTTCAGGTCTTGGATCACTTTAAAGAAATCAACAGGAGGTCACAGGCATTGCCCTATGGCCAGGATGATGCCAGAAACGCCAAGCAAAACTCCCCCAGCTGACTATCAGCCCAAGCAAAGGTCGAGGCCCTGTATGCAGAAAACAGAAGTGCTACAAGATAGCCGGGGATGAGTGGTTTGGATTTGGGGAAAATGACCTCGTTCTGTGCAATGGTGGGGAAACATCATCTGCTGAACTCTTGGCTCCTTAAATGTTACTTAAGTTGAAACGTGCATCGTATGCATGTATAATTTTGAAGGATTCTTTACTTTAACAGACTCCTTTGCTAACCAATAAACTACTATTCCCAATCTTATGGGGTAACACGGCTTGTATCATCCTGCAGAGACAAGTGGCTTAGCTGGTTTCTGAGCTTGTTTCCAACTGACCTCCCTCACACACACACACACACACACACACACACACACACACACACACACACACACACACACACACCTTTGCCACATCACACATCAGCCTTAGCGGTGTTAAGTCCCTCCTTCCCTCTGGGTCAGGAGGTGCTGAAAGGAAGTGCCTGCCCCTTCTCCCAGGTTGCTTGCTGCTTTGCCCATAGAATCTAACACTGCCTGCCCACTATAGATCCGGAACTACTACTGTTTGTTGAATGGAATTAAATAAGCCTCCTCTTCAAGAACTAGGGGCATTGATAAGATTTGGACACCTGTAGGCTCAGAAGAAAACCTTTCCATACATTTGGAATTGTTCAGCCTTGAAGCCAATCTCACAAGCCCAGCCCCTTCTGACAGCCTGACTGGCTCTGCCCCAGCCTTGGGCACATCAGAACCTTCCCATCTGGGTCCCGACACTTTCTAGTTCTCACACACAACTCATGACACCCCTAAAGCCCTTAGACTAGCGGTTCTCAACCTGTGGGTCACGACCCCTTTGGGGGTCGAATGACCCTTTCACAGGGGTCACCGAAGACCATCGGAAAACAAAAAGATATTTACATTACGATTCATAACAGTAGCAAAATTACTGTTATAGAGTAGCAACGAAAATAATTTTATGGTTGGGGGTCACCACAACATGAGGAACTGTATTAAGGGGTCATGCTTGGCATTAGGAAGGTTGAGAACCGCTGCCTTAGACAAATTCCTATTAATAGGTCTTTTCAATCATGGCCAATCTCCCTAGGTAATTGGCCCTCAAATTATGACCGACTTCCATGGAGAGCTGTCATTTCAGCCTCTTGCCTTGACTTTGGCTTTGACTTGTCCACCTGACCCCAACTTTTCTCACATAAGACATTTCTTCATCCTCATGGAGCCCTAACTATTGCTAAAATGGCAGAACTGAACGTTCATTTGAACTTTCCCAATCCAGCCGCCATATTTTAAACATGAAAGTATAGGCCAAGGAGGGCAAACGGTGGGACCCCAGTCCCCAGTGGAGAGCCGGCTAGAACACTGTCCAGGCCACTTCTTCCCCACCTCCTTACATTACCTCCCAGTGCTCTGCTCCTATTGACAAATGACCACCCTGCACTTGACCACACACACTCCACCCACAGTATAACCTTCCTCTGTGTTCAGTAGAGGCTTCTGAGAGCACCCAAGGGAGTGGAAGTGCCTCCTCTTGTCTACACTTGCTGAGGGACAAATGATGGTTGAGGCTGGTCACTGACATAAGTGACCACAGCAGACCCTGGGTCTCCACACTCATTCATGTCTGCGCAGTTTGCTGTCAGCCATTCCTGGCTGCCTCCACCCAACTTCCTCAAGCATCTCATTCTCCCTGCCTTTGCTCCTGCCCCTCTCCTGGCTTCTGGGTGTGGCCAAGCCCCTTCTGCATCTGGGTGTTGATTCTTCTGCCTGCTTTCACCAAAGGTGCAGAGCAATTCTGGGGTCTATGGAAGATGTAGCCTACAACCACAGAGAAGTTGCTGCCCTTCCTCCAAGGTCCAGGCAGATGTAGGCTGTAGCGAGGTAGGCATCCTTGCAGCCTCATCTCAGACTTGAACCTCAGATCTGGAGTTGGGGTAGTTGAAGCCTCCCCTCTGCTCCAGGCCCTCCCCCAGGTCCGCCCCCAACCCAGTCCCCTCAGCCCTAAGCCTCATTTACCACAAACCCGCCCCCTGCTGGCCAGCTGGCTTTCTCTAAGGCTGGGAGCGCTCTCTGTTCTGCTTAATAACCGCCTGTAATTAGCTTCACGATTTTGCTACTATGCTTATAATAGCCTCCATTAAAGTTATGGGATTTTCAAGCCGTAATGGCTTCCAGAGTAATTAATGCACAACTGGGTTTATGGCTAAGTTTATTTTTAAAGCTTTTCTCCCTCATTCCCGCCTCCCTTTCCTTTCATAGATGTTTTGACCAAAAGAACCAAAATGGGACAGAACTGTCTCTCCATGGCCCCCTTGCAGTCTTGCCCCCAGCCTCCGCCTCCCCCCTGTCCCATCCCCTTCCCGCTTCTGCCTCCAGGGAGGTGCTGGAACAGCAGTAGAGGCGGCTTTCATGGAGGAGGGTGGCTCTAGGCTGGGGCCTGTTTGTGTCCCTGTGGTCACTCCACGCCTGACCAGGTCCGGCGCTCTGGGGCCTAGAACCTCCCTTCTGATGCACCTGACGGTAGCACAGGACTAAAGGGCCTGTATTTATGTCTGGCTCCACCATGTCCTGGCTATGACCTCGGACAAACCACTGATCCTCACTGGCCTCAATGCATTCCAAGTAAAATAGTGATAAGGACAGCATGTACCACTCAGGGTTGTTGTGATATTGAACATGAACTATTGAGTGTCGTCTTTGGACACAAGTGCTACCTAACAGCTATTATTACAAACGACAGCCCAGCAGGCAAGCAGGAGGTTAAGCAGGTGCCAGAGGTAGGGGGCGTGGAATAAAGAGGCTGCCCAGAGGAAAAGGGGTGAAAGCCGCCAAGTGAGTGCACAACAGCAGGCTGGACGTGCACACCGAATTGGCACGCAGCTCACCTTGCCATTGCTTTCTCCACCTGGGACTTAGAACCCTCTCCAAGATGAAGGACATTTGGAAAAGCTCCATCGGGAGGCACCAAGAACCAAGAGCAAATCTCTCAGCCAGGCCTGTCAGAAGCTCCCCTGTCCATCAAATGTGGCTCAAGATCAGCCAGCCAATGCGAGGCCTTGATCAGCCCTTTGCAGCCCTGTGGGTTGCCTTGGAGCAGGGAGTGGGGCTGGAGCTAGGGGTGTGGCATGAGGTGACTCTGCTTCACCACATTCAGTACATGAGACCCAGACAGGCATCCTGGGCTGGGACACTGGGCTCTGTCACCTACTGGGGCCATGGAAGAGGAGTTTATAGGGGACACAGCACACACTCCCCAGGATTACTCTTTATGCTCTGTGCCCCCACTGTTGGTCTTTCCCTGTAACCTTTAACCCCAGTGGGCCTTCCATTCCCCTGAGAAGTGAGGAGCAGCCCATCTACATCTGCCGACCAGGAGACTTGGAGGCAGAGCAGGCCTTGGGTGGTGGGGTGGCGGAGGCTTGCTGGCTGGCCCAGGAGGCCACAGTGCTCTTTACTGGAAGACAATACCTGATTCTTTCACAAAACATCTGAATTCTTTGGAGAGCTGACTCGACAAGCAAAAGAAAACACACTGTTTCCAAATGTGGAGGAACAAAACTCCTCCTCACCCATAGTTCTCGGCTCTGCCAGGGATGGAAAGCACACACTACCTGGGGACAGCTGGCCGCTGAGGGTTTCACTGCCCAGTGCTGGCATCTGCATCATGCATGGTGCTTAGTACAGAAGTAGAAGCAAGAAGAGAAGAGGATGTGACAGTTTCCCTGGTGGTCGCAGGGCTCTATGGCTACTCTCCTTGTCACATGAGAGAAGAAGGCCCCGGGGAGGAGCCTGCCTGCGGACCCTCTGCAGAACTGAGGCAATTTGAGCAAGTCCATCATCTTCACAAAGGGTACCGCTCCTAAGGCCCACGCTGCCACCATTTTGAGTGCTGTCTCCCCAGGATGTGGCCACCCTCATCGAAACCACCTCTTCTTGCTGATACCCAGCTCCAGTGCCCAGGGCTCTGACCTGCGCAGAGCGGGTGTTCCACAAGACTCTCCTGTTGAGAGCTGGCTGAGTGGCACGTTGGTTAAGAGCTGGCTTGGGACGCCAGCTCTGAGCAGCAGGGCCCCGGTTCGGATCTCACATGAGGGCCAGTGACACTGCCCTCCACAGCTAAGATGGTGAACAACAACAGCTCAACCTGAAGCTAGGCTGCTGTGGGTCACCAGTGACAGCGTAGGCTGCAGTGGACTGCCATGAGCTACCGTGAGTGGCTGGTGGCCCGCATGAGCGACCAGCAGCTGGCATAAGCTGCCGTGAGCCACCGTGAGTGGCCGTCCAATGGCTGGCGAGTGACTGCCTCACCTGGGAAGAGCGCTATGATGGTGCCAACATGGGCCAGTGAAGCAACGTCCTCCACAACTAGACTGAAGAACAAAAGGATAGCAAGTTGTCTGTCCCCCTTCCCCGATTCCCCAACGCTGTTCCCCTCCCCCAATTCCCCAATAAAATCTTTAAAAAAAAAAATCTCCTGTTGACATCAACAAAAGGAGGGCACTTGCAGCATTTCCTCCTAGGCCCTGTTCCCAAGACACCTCTTGTTTGTCCTCAAAGCACTGACCGCAATGCTGACCCCTTTATCCAGGCTATGAATAAAACCATCTGGGCCCAAACATGTGAACAGCACAGTAGCTATCGTGTTGAGAACTCAGTTTGTATACATCAGGTGCCATCCTATGGGTTTTATGGGTACTTGCTTGTTTAATTCTCAGAACCACCTTGTAAAGTAGGTACTGATAGTACCCCATTTCATAGATGAGAAAACTGAGGCATGGAGAGTTGCTGTCACATGTCAAAGGACATACGGCTCGTTGGTGGCAGAGTTGTTGTTTAAACCAAGGCAGGTATGTCTGAAGTCTGTGCCCTTAACCTCTGTGCCCTGCTGAGCACATAGGGTGTGGCAGTGCCACACCGCCATTGCTGTGGGGGACAGAGGTTCACTTCACCCATGCAGGCAGGCAGAAGTGGTCCTCATGGAGATGGCAGTCTGGGCTCCATTGTGAACACCCCAGGGCTGTGTGTCCCAGAGCTGGGCCCAGCCCTTCCGTAAGTCTATCCCCTACCCAGGTCTCTGGCCATCCTCTTTGCTCTCTCTTGCAGGTGTGCACTTCACAAGGTTCCTGAACAGTCGCCCCCTTCTCTGACTCCGGTCGGGCTGGACTCTGCAAACCTGCTTCCGCAATGGGTGGGTTGTGAGTGCTGGTAAGACCTCCTAGCCAACATTCGGCTTCTCTGCTGTCCCTGTGCCTGGCCTGTCCGGCCCATTCCTGTTCTTTTCTCCCCTGTGCTCTTCACTGTCCGCTGCTACCACCTCTGGTGCCGTCCCTCTCCCGACCTTGCTGCTGCTCAGGTAACGAGGAGCTGTGGGCCCAGCCAGTCTTGGAGATGCCGAAAAGACGGGACATCCTTGCGATCGTCCTCATCGTGCTGCCCTGGACACTGCTTGTCACCGTGTGGCACCAAAGCACCATTGCACCTCTGCTCACTGCACACAAGGGTGAGCCCCCCACCCCCGGCCCCTGGCCCCGGCCAAGCTCCAGTAATAAGAGTGAGCACAGCCAATGCTGATGGAGGTCTTATTTTCATTTACCAGGCAGCTGGCAGGAGCCATAAGGATGATCCAGGCCAATGACCTGACCCTTTTGGGGGTCTTGACCCCTTTGGGAATCTGATGAATGCTACCACACACCCATGCACAGCTCTGCATCCAATCCGGGACGTGCAAGAACTGGGAGCACTCAGCAGTGGTGGGAGGGAGGGATGGAGAGAATTCCTGGCCTGTGCTGGGAAGAATATATTGTTTGCCTCTCTTTTCCTGGTTAGGCAGTCCTGATCTAGTCTTACCTGGTGAAAATAGGCCAAGCCAGAGGAAAATCCCATGAAGCACCTGTGGGAGAACTGAGATTAGAACCAGCTTTTCTTGGCCCTGAGTCTCGAGCATTCTCCTCCACCAAGCTGCCTTTCCCTCTCACACCAGGACTCCCTACACCCCAAAAACCTTCCATGTGACCCACACCTGGCCTGCTCCCTCATGCCTTAGTCTTTAGTCACACTCTTCTTCCCTCTGCACTCCATGCATGCACAGACTCAGTACTCCAGGGCAGCAGTTCTCCAACTGAAATGCACACAGTATGACATGATAAAACATGAAGGGGCCCAGGCCCATCCCAGTGAGAGAGATGGGCCCAGGGTAAGGCCTGGGAATCCACATGTAGCCATTACCCGCAAGTAATTGGGACGCAGGCAGTAGCCAAGAATCACAGCCTGAAGCCAGGCTGATCCACACAGTTACATGTCAAGCCCTGTTCAGTCCCAGCGATTCTGGAAGCTTCCATGAGGAAGGCCAAGCTGAAGATCACTAACTTCCCACTGCCCAATGCTGGGCACTTAGAGCCTCTCCTCAACTGTTATCCTCTCCACCCAACTCCAAAATCTCTCTTTGGTGCTTGCCACTTTAGAATTGTTGTTCTCCTACAACTACATCGTCCCAGATGGGTTAAAGCTACTGTGTATGAAAGGATGTGATGTCACGTGGCTTCCATTCTTGGCAGAGCTCTAGGGTCAGAGATGTCAGGCTCTTTTGCTAAGCACTGATCTTACTGCCTTAGGATGAGGAATTGGCATCTGTCTCCCCAGAGCATGCCAAGAGGGACTGAATGACAACTGCAGTGAAATAAAGTTAAGGGTGCCCGGGAGCCCTTTGTGACTCAATGGTTGCAGAAGCTCTAAAGCCGACAGGAAGGGCTCAGCTTGTCTGTGGCTGAGTCTAATGAACGGAGGACTTTCCCAGGGTGCATATCCTCCTTTTTGGGAGGATTTGAGTGGCAAAAAAAGTGGGGGAAATGGCTCTAAATCTCCTCCTCAGGCCTCGGCTTCCAAAACTTGACTAACCACAGGATAAATTCATCCTTATACACCTTGGTCAGAATCCTGACCATTCATCCCTCTTTCCTCAAACTTGTTCTCTTTTCTCCTTTTGACCCAAAACTCCTCCCAAAAGTCACTTTTGATCAACTGCATCTGTGCTAGTCTTCTGCCCCTGCACTCACACACCCGTGGCATTGTATCCATGGCCCAGGAAGCGGGCTCCTAGCTTACGCTGTGTGTCTTGTGGCGCCACCAGCCTGTGTGAACTCCCTAAGAGCTGGGAGAAAGCCTTGTTCTACGTTCATCTGTATCTCTTCCCAGAGCCCAGCGTCAGACCTCACACAAGCACCCCATGCACTCCACGTGCTCATGGCAGCAGTGGGAAGGAAGAGAGGTAACTGGCTGATTCACAGCATCCTCCCCAGGATGGCACTACAACCCTTTCATGTGATTGCTCATTGCATCCTCTTCGTAGTTGCATGAATCCATGAGAAAGCAGGGCTGGCTACTATCCTCTGACCATTATCACTTCCTGCTGAGATGGTGTGAGAACAGTGAGGGACGCACAGTAGTTCAAACAGAGGGAAGGGGCTCATTTAAGAGCTTGACTACCAACGGCCCTGATTTCTCCTCTTGATAGGACTACTAGCTTCACTATGTAGGAAAACGTCCAGGATGTAAGGAAAAGCTTGGTAGTGAGAGCTGCCCCATTTGGAGCGGGCTGCCTTCGGGAAGGAATGGGCTCCCCTGCCTGGGAGTGTTTCACCATGGGCCAGGCCCTGCGTTTTCACACAATGTCCCTATGGTATCTTTGTGGCGATATGGGTAAACACTCGCTGGATGCTAGGACAGTTAGGGTCAGTGAGTTTGTCTCCCAGATGGTTGAATGAGTGTTTTCAGAAAATGCAGATTATTGACATCAAACCATGAGAAGGGCTAAAAACAGGTTTCCATCCTGTCCTTTTGTATATGCCAAAATGTAGGAACATCTAAAATCAAAAAGGACAGGTTCAGGATTCAAAATTATCTTGACTATGGGCAATACCCTGGAATAAAATGAAGTAGTTAAGTATTAAATTCTGCACCAAGATTCTAGGGCCAGATTACATAAGGCCAGGAGGGGAGAGGCCTCACTTGACTAGAGGGTTTCTGAAAAATCAGAATGAGCTAACCTCACACTCTTCCGAGTCCAGTGTAGTGTGCCCAGGAAAGCACTAACCTGATCTCAGGCACCGCAGTGTCTGCACCACAGGATGGCATGTCACCATGCTCTGCAAACTCAATCCCATGTAGGGCAGTACGGTCAGCTCTGGCCAGATGAGGAGGGCACCGGGGTGATGAGGGTCATACACTTTGTCATATGAAACCCAACACATTTAGGAGCTGAAGATGCATCTTGGAATCTGGCCAACTGCACTCAACTAGCTACAGAGCTGTTCAGTGGAGGAGGCGGCAGAGGTCACCTCTGTCCTCTGGGGAGTCAGAACTAGGGAAATGCCTGAGGATTCCAGGGATGCAGCCATCACCATTAGCTCTAACAAACAGTGCAGCGGGCAGGGATCGGATTACACTCCTGAGGAGGAGCCGAGGGCAGGTTTTTCTTGGCAGGGTGGGTGGTGTCCTGCCCAGTACCTGAGGCCAGAGCTGGTGGTGCTCGCGTCCCCACACTGCCTGTCTCCCATCCCACAGATGACGGCAGTGACCCTCGGCGCAGCGCACCACTGGGCACAGACCCCAGGGAGTACTGCATGTCCGACCGCGACATCGTGGAGGTGGTGCGCACCGAGTACGTGTACACGCGGCCCCCACCATGGTCCGACACGCTGCCCACCATCCACGTGGTGACGCCCACCTACAGCCGCCCGGTGCAGAAGGCAGAGCTGACGCGCCTGGCCAACACGCTGCTGCACGTACCCAACCTGCACTGGCTGGTGGTGGAGGACGCGCCGCGCCGCACACCGCTGACCACGCGCCTGCTGCGCGACACCGGCCTCAACTACACGCATCTGCACGTGGAGACGCCCCGCAACTACAAGCTGCGTGGTGACGCCCGCGATCCGCGCATCCCGCGGGGCACCATGCAGCGCAACTTGGCCCTGCGCTGGCTGCGTGAGACCTTTCCCCGCAATTCCAGCCAGCCCGGGGTGGTGTACTTCGCTGATGACGACAACACCTACAGTCTGGAGCTCTTTGAGGAGGTGTGAACAGGGCAGAAGGCAGGGGAAGGGGTGGGAGGACTCAGGGCCTCTGGTGTGGGAAATGGAGACACTCCTGCGGGGAGGAACTTTGGATAGGGACACACAGGGACACTGTCACAGGAGGGGATGCCAGGCTGGGGTCAATACAGACTGCGGGAAACCAGGGAAGGGATGGAAAGCCTGGCTGCAGGCCTCAGCAGCTCCCCTAGTGAAAAGGAAGAAAGTAGTGTTGGGGTTCCTAGACCACAGTCCTGGCCTTTCAGATATGGTCTGAATGAGGTATGGGCCAGTTTCAGTGTCCTTGGAGTTTGTGAGTCAAGGTCGTCTGCGGGAGGGGGAGGAGTCGAGTCAGACTCTAAGTTGGAAAGGCTGAGAGATTTTGCAGCAAGGGAGAAAGTGGCAGCAGGGCATGTGGAGAAGGGAAAGACAAGCTGGCTTGAGAGACCAGGTTCCTCTGTAGATGCCCACCATGGGGATGTATCTGGGGACAGGGTGGCCTGGGTCCCCTGGCATGGCTTCACACGTGTGCACAAAGTTAGCTGATGATTTCATCCTCCATGGGGACAGGCATCGCTCCCTATCAGCAGTCCCAGGTGTCCTGACTCTGGGTCCCCCTTGTAGATGCGCAGCACCAGGAGGGTGTCCGTGTGGCCTGTGGCCTTCGTCGGCGGCCTTCGGTACGAGGCCCCAAGGGTCAACGGGGCAGGGAAGGTGGTCGGCTGGAAGACAGTGTTTGACCCCCACCGACCGTTTGCAATAGACATGGCTGGATTTGCGGTCAACCTGCGGCTCATTCTGCAGCGAAGTCAGGCCTACTTCAAGCTGCGTGGCGTGAAGGGAGGCTACCAGGAAAGCAGCCTCCTCCGAGAACTTGTCACCCTCAATGACCTGGAGCCCAAGGCAGCCAACTGCACCAAGGTAAGGCCTTCAGCAGAATGACAGCTGTAATACAAGCATTTCCAAGCTCATCCAAACCCTCCCTACAGATCAAGAAGCAGGAAATCAAGGCCTTAAAACAGCCTTGCAAAGATCCATGCCTTCTCAGAATACCCTGCTGAGAAGGCAGTTTATCACCTGTCAGGCAGCCACACTCAAGTCAAGCATGGAAATGGAGAGGATAGTGATCGGAGAGGCAGAGCCAAGGATTGCGTCCTGTCCCTCACTGTAAAACAGCTGGGCTCCATGACCTCCCTGCCAAACACATGTATATGTACACACACATGCACAAACACACATGCATGCACATGTACACACACACACACACACACACACGCACACGCACACGCACTACTCCTAGTCTGAATTTCTCCGGCTAGGGCCTGGGCTATCAACCTGAAGGCTCCTGAACAACTGTCTCCCTCCCTAGAGAGACCCATTAAGAAATGCAGGGGAGGATCAGAAGCAAGAGGAAATCTTAGGATTTCTTTATTTTCTGTAGCTGCAGACTTTGTTTCCAACAGCTATTTTGAATGCATCCTATGTACAAACAGCAAGAGTGAGGGGGTAGATAGAAATAAAGAACAATGGAAAAAAATTTGATGCAACAAGGGCAGAATGGGAGGGGGCAGGAGAAATACTTGCAGAGCGTGGTGGGAGCAGGGAAGTGGCAGGGTAAGGGCAGGGCGACTGCCCCATGTTGTTTTGTGTCTCTGGACACACAGATCCTGGTCTGGCACACACGCACAGAGAAGCCAGTGCTGGTGAACGAGGGGAAAAAAGGCTTCACTGACCCCACTGTGGAGATCTGAGCCCCAGGATACAGGTACAGTGGGGATGAGGGCGGCAATGCACTTGGTCAGGGGCATACCAAGTTTGGACCCAGAATAAATCTGCCGAGACTTTTCCTCATGGTCTTTCATTGTAGGACAGGGACAATGCCAGCAAGCATGGAGGAGGCATAGCTGAAGTCCCCTTCCTACTGTACTGTCTGGAAGTTAACAGGAGCCAACTTCCCCCACACAGTTGTGTCCTTCTGCTACCAGCTCCTTTGAAGGCCTCTCCTTCCCGGCTATTACTACTATTATTCTGGCCATCACGCCCATCCCATTGCGAGGCACTGCTATGTAGATTCTCACAGGCTGTCTTGCCCTGTGGATTCCTCTTCAGTCATGCTGCTATGACGAGGACTCGCCCCTCCCTCACTGCTTCTACCCTCCTCCTCTAACACGTCCATGTGTCTCTCAATAGTAACATGTAGTACAGTGGTGAAAGCATGGACCAGAACTTGGTTCAGTTCCTGACCCACCGCTGTTCTCACTGTTTGACCTTTCTTTCTCTACGCCTCAGTTTCTTCATCTGTAAAATGTGTTGTCGGGGGGTACCAAGAACAGTCTCTGGCATACAATAAGTCCTATATAAGTGTTACTGTTGTTACTTGATTCTTTAACAACCTCTACTGAAATGGGCCACAGGATCTATCTACATTTTAGAGGTAAAGAAATGATGTGCAGGAAAGCTAAATGAGTTGAATTGCACCAGGCGATTGGCAAAGCCAGGAATTTTCTCCGGGTGTTTCTATGACCTCATCTCAGAGGTGGGAACTCAATGGGCTATATCTGACCTCTGGACCCAGAATTTAGTGTCAGCTTCTGTGTCATGTTTGCCAGCACCCTGCCCACAGGGGACACCAGGGTGTCAGTCTGCCTGTTTTGTCCCCTGAACTTAACAAATCAGCTGGGCCAGTGCTACTAACATGCATCAGTACTAAGCCATATTCACTGCCTCCTACCCTCAACCGGGTCCCTGGAGAAACTTGCCTCCACCCACCATCATAAGGTATCCACAGAGGACTCTGGGGGTGGGCTCGGTGCAGCTCCTGGGTGACCCGTTAGCGGCACAGAGTTGAGCGGCTTAGCCAGACTGGCCACCCCTCACCCACCTCACCCATTGCTCCTCTCCCCTTCACAGGAGCCTCCCTCTCAGACCCTGTTCCTGGCCTTCCATCCTCTCCCCACGGCCGATGGTCCCTCCAAGGCAAACTCCTAAAGAATGGCCATCACCCTCCTTTCTATTCTGGGGCTTCAGAGAGAGCCCAGCCTGATGCCAGGACAAAGGACGGAGAACCTAAAGCACAGAAATCCCACACCTGTTGTTCTCTTCCATCCAGTGTGACCAGGGCCCAGCTGCTAGCCAAGCCCCCCAGCTAGAGCACCGGTGCCCCAGCACGCCTCCCAGAGCTTCCTGTACCGACAGGCCTGCAGGAGCAAACTCATGGGCGCCCAAGCCCCAGGGTGATGCTGAACTGGGAGGGAGGTGAAAAACTCGGCAGTCAAGTGGAGGGTGGCCCTCCCCAGCTCCCTGCTTCTGGGGCCCAGCATGGCCACACAGGCCAGTCAGCCAGAGAATTCTGAAGACCAGAGAGCCACCCCCACCCAGGCGTCAGGAGCACCCCTCTTCTCCTCAGAGAGTTGCTCCCAAGTACACAGGCCTCTGTGGCTTTCCCCTAGTTCCTGTTTCCCGAGCATAAGGCTGTCTTTGATCCCAACAGGCGACCAGCCCTGCATGAGGGGAGCCTGGGCCTGCCAAGAGGCTCCCCCCCCCCACCCCCGTACCTCAGTACCTCATGCTGTGGTGGGAGCAGAGCCCCTTCCACCGGCCCACGCCCCTCAAGCCTGCTCCTTGCAGCACTGAGAAGCAGGTGGGCCCTAGAGCCAGCACAGGTCATGGACTGACCTGGACTAAGACCACATGGGTCCCTGTCCCCACACACTGCCTCCCCACTGCCCATTGGGCTCCAGGGCCCCTTCCCTGGACCGGGATGGGGGGAGGGCAGGAGCCCTCTCCCTGAAGCTCTTGAGAACCACAGACCTCAGTGGCTCACGTGAGCAAGGGGCAGGCGAGGCAAAAAGGAGGGAGGCCTGGGCGATTCCAAGACTCTTTCCTGCCCCTGGTTTGAAGGCAAGGGGACTTCGCGTTAGCAAAGGGGAAATTTGGAAATTATGGAAAAGGGGAAGAAATCATTTGGACACTGAGAGGAAAGGAGACCTGAGCACACACTACTTTGGAAATTATTTTATTTTAAACACAAAATGGGAAAGAAAATCTCCCTTCTCCCTAAGTGGGGAGCGTGCAGGGTGAGCCCGCCTCAGGTCCAGCTGCGCCCTTTCCTCTCCAGAGAAAGAACAGTGCATGTGCTTCTCCCCTCTACCAGGAGGAAAGTGTGTCCAGTTCTCTAGGCCACTGAAGAGGCCCCTGGCTTTCTGACAGAACAGGGCCCTCTGGTGGTTATCTCACTTACGCTCCTGAAAGTTGGAAGCACAATTTTCCTCCCAAATGGAGGAAAAGGAAAGATCTGAGCCTACTGAAGTGTTTATTTTTTAACCGCTAACAGCCCCCACTCCATTTAAACTCACAGGACCGGTCTGAGGACCACTGCAAACCCACTTCCGGGTGAGTTGAGGGGTAGGACTCAATCTGACGACCTAACATTCAAAAAATAGCATTGGCTGCCTATTTTGAAATGGATTGAACTTCCCACAGTAGTCATGAACCTATCCGATGGGATCATATCCTTGAGAACCCTGAGCCACCTTGCAGTGCATCCCCCAACCTCTTAACATTTTCGATGGTTGCTTTGGAAATCAACCCCTCAGAATCAAATGGCATGGCATGGGAGAGAAGGGAGGAGGTGAGCACAGGGCAATCATCAAATGAGTGAATTTAGGCCCAGGCATTCCACTGCCTCCTCACAGAAACCAGCCCTGAATGCTCAGGTCAGCTTGGCTGGTCTTAGGCCACCTTCTCAGCCAAATTACCTAGGACTCATTTTCAGGAAATTGATAATGAACAACAAAATGGGGTATTTTCTCTCTCTCTCTCTCTCTCTCTCTCTCTCTCTCTCTCTCTCTCTCTCTCTCTCGCCTTTATTTTTCTTTTTGGCAGATGCTAGTTGAGTTGTTTTCACCTAATATCCTCTCTTAGCTGCATGTATATTTATTTATAATTATAACCCTGGTGGACTGCAGCTTTCATCTTTGTTGGGAATGAGTTTGTTCTAAATCAGAATTGGGTCCATGACTACAATTTGTTTTCCAAACTCAGTCTGTTCCCTGCTCCCCACCATAGAGGAGTGAGGTCGGGGGCTAGGAGTCCCACACAGAGTAGGGGGAGGGGGGAGCCCATGCAGCTGCACCACCTGGTCTTTTAATTTAACTGTATTTAATTTGTTTTCAAAATTAAAAGTCAAATATGGTTTTTAACAGTCTTAATCCTCCTCAGCCCTTTATTTTATTCTCCTATATTGCTGTAACCAGCCAACAAGTATTCATCAGGTGCCTGCTATGAACAAGCATTATTCTAGGAGCAGTGCGGAGCAGTGAGAAACCAGAGCACTTGTCTTCATGGAGATTTTCTTCTCTTGAGAGGACCTGGATGGACAATAAGCAGATCTATAGTATTTTAGATGTGATCTGTTCTAAGGACAAGAATGAGGTCAATGGGGGAGACAGAGTAGAGAGGACCTGATCACTACACAAGGTGGTCAGAAAGGCCTCCCTGATAAGGTGACATCTGAGCAGCTGAGTAGCATGCAGACATGCCATTATCTGGGTAGGAGCATTCCAGAAATGAGAACTCTCTCCCCAGTGGCAGTGGGAGACTGCTTAGCATGTTTAAACACCGGCAAAAAGGCCAATGTGACTGCAACTGACTGGGAAATGTGGTGGGGAACAGCGGGGCGGTGCCCCGTCAGTGGTGGGAGATGGGATGGACATGGGATGGGGGGAGGAGGGCACAGATTATGTTGGAGGATTTGGGGCAGACCGATATGATCTAATTGACCTTTTAGAAGAATACCTCTACTTTCTGTGCTGACAATAAACAGAGAGGGTGAACAAGGGCAGGCTAGGAGTGGTGGCTCCTGAAATAATTCAGGCACGGGACGACGCTGAGTTGGATAAAGGTGCAAGCTTTGGGGCAGAGAGAAGGGGTCGGGTTCTGGATGTGTTTAAGAGAGACAGCTAAGAGAATTTGCTGATGTATTGGATGTTGGATATGAAAGAGGACAGCCAGAAGTCACCTGAGGCACAGAAGAGAATTGCCAGTTCCTGATATGGGGCAGAGTGCAGGAGAAATGATGTGGAAGTAATTGGAGTTTGGTGTCGCATGGGTCACATGCCCATTAGACACGTGCAGGAGAGAAGGTGAGTAGATGGTGGCTAGCACACCTGGAGCTCAGGTGAAGATGAACATTGGAGAGTAAGATGTGTCAGGCTGTCTACAAGTCCCAGGTGGATGAGGCTACCGCAGTGAGTGGACAGAGGGAAGAGCCCACGGAGTGGGTCTGGACCCTCCAGCATTTAGAGGTTGGGGTTATGAGAAGGATTCTTCAAGAGACTCTTGAGATGAGGCCATCCGGTTGGGAAGATCTGGACAAACCATGAATAAGCTCTGGAAGATGATCTCTGCCAAGGGGCTTTGACAAAGAGAAGCCACAGGGCTATTTGGCAGATAAGAAAGTCAAGAACAGTAAGTTGGGGCAGGAGGCCCTCCCCCTGAGAAAGGGCCAATGCATCCCTGTACAGAGTTGCCTAAGAGAGTAATTCAAGTGGATTCATCACTTTACAAAAGGATTCATTGTAAGATTCCTTTAAATACCAGTTCCCTGTCACATTTTCCAACAGGAACCAACTTACATACAGCTTTGTAGAAGTACGCTCTGATAAAGTGAGGAGCAGCAATACTGCTCCCCAGCACTGGTCATGCCCCAAACAGTCCTGCTCTCATCTACGTCTTAGCTCCGTGCTTTCAGTTCCAAAGCAGTTCAGGAATAGCTGGTGAGTTTGGCCAAAACTGGGGACTTTGCCTTATCTGCCAGCCATTGTCCACAGAGTTCACTTCAATAAGCCCTACTTCTCTGCTCAGCCCCCTGTGACTGTCCTCGACATGGCTCAGCTCTTGGGCCCAGTGGCCGCACACCACAACTGCCCCCAGCGCAGAACCCTTTCCTTAGCCAAACACAGGATGCGAGCCTGTGAGGCTGCTGGGAGCCTCATGGCTGGCTATTGCCCACCTGTCTTTATGGGTGCCTGGTGTAGGCACTTACCCTGTGGCGGTATCTGCTGCTTGATTTTGCCTATTATTGAAGGTAGTTTGTGGCAGTAGAATCCAGATGTTGTTTGTGAAGAAAACTCACCCACTGTAGCTGACTCACAGGTAGAGCTCTTGGCTGTCCAGCAGATTCTCACCCCTTGACCACCAGCACCAGCATAGATCTGTATTGGACTTCTCCTCTCCCAGGGTACTTCCAATCCACAGTGACATTTCAGGGGGTGGGAGCGTGGTCAGGAGGGAAGTGGTAAGGAGTCAGCATCTGGTGATTGAGCACCAGCTGGGCTAACTGTGTGCCTGACTGCATACTGCCTTTGCCTCTGGCTAACAGCAGCACAGATGGGATCAGAGAAATATCACCAAAGAGGGTTTGTTCAACTCTATTGCTTTATTGCAATTCAGGACAGAGAACCTGAGCCAAACCACTGGACTCAATCCGCAGAACAAGTGCCTCAAATGTGGACAGACAACTGTGAAGGAAGGCTGCCTCTCCTCCCTGCTACTTGGTCACAGGAGGTTCAGGGCGGGAGACCGAGCTGGAGGCAAGGTCAGCGCTAGGCCTGCAGGCCCTGTGGCAACCCAACATTTCCAGGAGGCGATCCACCCACACCACTGCAGTTGGGTCCTCTGCCCTTTACCTCCTGCACCCTCTGATAGGGGTGTGGTTTCTGCTAGGGTCTACATTTCCTCCTCTTCTCACTGAGTAAAACTGGAAATACTCTCTAATTCAGGAAAACAAGTGGCTGAGTATTTCTGCTTCTCTTAAGCTCGGCTTGTCATCCTGTCAGATGCAATTAGAGTGGGAATGAAAAGGAGAAACGTGTGTGTTTCTCAAGTGAAGTATCTTCCAGAATCTCAGAGAAGGTTTGAGGAGGGTTGTGAAGAAAGAACAGAGTTGACTCAGGTAAGATACCTGCCCTCCCCCCTTCACTATCCTCTACAAGTGGTGACAAACCCACTATTTCAGAAATGAAAAGGAGCCCTGAGAGATGTGGCCAGGCCAGGGGAGAATGTTTATAGGAGCACACGTGTGCAGCAGCCATGCCCAGCTAGTCAGGACCTCTCCTGAGGCCCATCTGTCACCACATGGAGATCTGACTAGACATTCCGACCCCAGATGTCCCTCTGTCCTCTCCCAGAAGAGCAGGGAGTAGGAAAGGCACCATCAACAGAGCCCAGTCAAGAAGCCACTCAGGTAAGAAGGGAGTCCTTCCCTCCCCAACCTACCTCTCCTTCAATTCTTTCAGATTTAGGGTCTTGAACTAAAGCAGTGGGCAGAGAGGTAGCCCTTGGCTCCCTGAGTTTGCTACTTAAGGACACTCTCCTGATGGGAGGGTGTGAGGGGGTAAGCACACCCAGGCTCCAATCAGCTGTGAGGAAGGGGGCACTGTCCTGCTTCCCGCCACCAGGAGGCGCTGGGAAGCGCTGCTCAGTTAAGATACTGGTTCCTGCCTAGGTGGGGTGTTTCAGTGAACCGTACCATAGGGCCTGCCATCTCCTCCTCGAAAACAATGACCTGGGGGAGAGAAGGGGGAGCCAGATGAGGGAACGGGCTGGGAACTGGGCTACAAGGAACAGGGACCCACAACTCATAAGCACCAAGGACGAGCACAGAAGGAACTGGTCAAAAATCCCGCCCCTCTCCTGTCCTAAGCAGACTTAATAGACTGTGACAAGGGCCTGCCCACCCCCCGCACCCCCACCCCCACCCCCGGAGAAACACTGTGATATGAGTGAGTGCAGGAAGGAGAAGGGCATCCCAGGGAAAATGGAAGGGGTTGCAAGTGTTCCCACCTGGTTGATGCCTTGATCCAACCAGGCACCTGGAAGGTAGAGGGTCTCCTGGGGTCCGATGTTCCAGTAGCGTCCGAGGTTTTGGCCATTGATGAAGACAACTCCCTTCTCCCAGCCCTTCAACAGAGCAGGGAAGGTGTCAGTCAACCACAAGAGCCAGCAAATGTCAAGTCCCACAGGAAGGCGGAGCCACGACTAGACACCTGCCATGCATTCTTTTCTCAGCTTCGAAGAGACCGATGTAAACGGGTATCTTAACAGCCATGAGGTTACTGGATCGAGTGTTCTATCTCCCATCCTAATAGCTCTGACTTCCCAGGCAGGGCATCCAAGCTCAGACTGGACATAGGGACCTGGACTCTGAGAAGTACCCTCAGGTGGTTCTGCTTTGACCCCCCCACTCCCTTCACCTAAAGGACATGATGGGGCCCTTTCAAAGAGGGCAACACAAAGACAGGGACCGTCTAGGCAAAGGTGGTAGAGAGGGCTCCAGCAAGGCTCAGGAGAGCCTTGGGGTAGCAAGCTCCCCCTCAGGGCTCAGACTCAGAGCACTCTGAGCGAGGATGAGAACCTGAGCAGGAAAGGGCTACAAACCTTCAGCTCCATAAAGGTGTCCAAAGGGGAAAGGTCAACGGACAAGGTACCCAGGAAGAAAGCAGGAAATGTAGGTGCTTCGGGAACAGGATTCCACATGCTGGCACTGAACCTATGGACAGAATGGAAGACAAGAAAGGAAGGAGGACACTTCCTCAGATCCGGGCCCCATCCTGCAGCTAATTGCAAAGGCACTCCAAGTTCCCCACCTGTCAACCAGAGCACAGGGACGGCAGCAGGGTGGTATCGTAGAAATTCCCTAGTCTCCAGTGCTGGCACTGTCCCTACCTGGGCACGTTGCTCTGGGTTCTGGTCTGTTCACATGTGAGTGGGAGGAGGGGTGAGGCCAGAGCAGCTGTCAGGGCCTTCCTAGCTCTTCTGCACGTTAACTAGGAGTTCACATACTGCCCTCGGCAGGGACCCACCTCTGAAAGAAGCTCTCTTTCATATCCAGGCTATAGATTCTGAAGTTTTTCAGGGGAGAATTATTCAGATAGATATTTCCAATCAAACCTGTGGGAAGGAGACAAGGAAACATGAACAAGGCCAAAGGTAAGGGGACAACTGACCTGCTGTGGCCAGGCACATACATGGAAAGTTTCTGAAAAGTTCAAGTGAGGATTTCTCCTGAAGTTTATACTCCCTAAGGGGCTCATCACATGCCATGAAACCTTCCCTATAAATCCCAAAGGGGATGAGAATGAGTAATACCAGTATTTGTCAGGCCCTAGGATTTGCATGGAAAAAATACATCAGGGCAATGACAGAGCTGAGAATGTCAAGGGCATGAACAGTCTCTGGCCTCTGTCTGAGGAAGAAGCTCCCTTTTGGGGACTGAGAATCCCAATACAATAAAGTGAGGCCAAAATGGCAGAAGACCAAGAGGTCACAGTGGTTCTAAGCCTAGCTTCAAGGTCAGTTTGGTGGGCTCCCAGACTAAACAGACCTAATAACTTGGCCAGAAATCTTCTACATGACCTAGAATTAAAGACAGATTTTTTTTTAAGTATTTAAATTGTAAACAGATGGCAATATGACTTGGATGTACAGCTCTGGGGAACTACAACACTTGAATAGTGATTAATTAGTGCCTTAGGGAAGGGGTCAACTCTGTTTGTCCCAGAGCAGCCCCAAGGTCCTCTCGACCATGGAGCTGCTGATTTGCTAGAGTGGGAATCTGAATAGGCCAGGGAATGAGAACAGGCTTCATGTGGCCTACAGGCTCTCTGAAATTGCAGGTCCTGGTGTGTGAGGGAACATACACATTTCTGGAAAGGAGGTCTATGACTTATAAACACTGAACTGTTGCAGAGGATGGGAACTCCACGGTGAGAATCCATCCAGGGCACACCTGGACCAGGGCCCTGGAGAGGCAAAGACTAGAAAAGGGTCAGGCTGTCAGTCCCATCCTACAAAGGAAATGAAGACCAGCCTGGAGAAGGAGCTCCTTGGGGTAAGAAACTGAGACCCAAAGAGGAATGCTAGAGGACTGTTTAGGGAAAAGGGAAGGTAGGCCTGGACAGTGATAGAAGCTACTTTGAGACCCTTCTGGAGAGGGCTGATCCTCAGGTTCCAGGATACCCCCAATGGCCGGACCACAAGGCTTCCTTGCCAGGCAGGAAGGGATACACACATTTCCTCATTACAGAGGCACTCCTGAGAGAGTTGGGAGGTCACCAGTCTCCCTCACCACAGTAGGACTTATTTTGTCTTGAGTTCTTATTTTATAACTTACATGAAACCACCCACACTTTAATAGATAGGAAGGAAGAGGCCAATTGAAGCAGAGATGGTTTAGAAAGCCAGGGAAAATAAAATGAATTGGTGGAATATTCCTAGAGAGACATGTCATCAAAAGGATTTCATTTACCTGTGTGTCCTGCCTTCTCCTCTCCACCACACATGAGATCATCAGTGGGTTTCCAAGGTTAATCAAGAAAAGAAATTCAAGGTGGAAACCCAAGAAGGCAGGAGTCCTATGCCTTTTTTTGGATTTCTGGGAATCCTCTTGCTTGCCTCTCAGGCACACACACACACACACACCTGCACAGGCAGCGCCTTGCTAAAGCAGACTGCAACCCAGGGAGATCTGCAGAGGCAGGATCAGTGTCTGCTGTGTATTCACCATGGGCACGTGGAGAACACACACAGGAGTGCTAACATGTAAGAGGTCTGATCCCAGGTGGGCTTTTCAGACCCACTTCTACCTCCCTCCAATGGGCCTTCATAACAGCACCTCACTCCAATAAGTCTCCATGACCCACCTCCAGTGAGCCTCCATGATTCCACCTCCCTCTGTGGGCCTCCATGACCCACCTCCCTCCAATGAGCTTCCAATACCCACCTCACTGCAATGGACCTCCATAACCCACATGACTCCAATGGGGCTCTGCAACCCACCTCACTGCAAAGGGCCTTCATGACCCACCTTACTGTAAGAGGCATCCATGACCCCAGCTCACTACAATGGTTCTCCATGTCCCGCCTCCCTCCAATGGGCTTCTGTGACTCCACCTCCCTCCAATGGGCCTCCATGACCCATCTCACTGCAATCAGCCTCATGGCCTGCTGAGGAGCTGGAATGAAGAAAGGATAGTCAGGCATATGCTGAGCATTGGTAGCTTTTCTCTCAGCATGTGCTGTGACCCACCTTTGCGCTGGTCATCGATATTATCCCCGTAGTTGACTCGCCCACAATTCTCCACCAAGATCCTCAGTATGGTGTAACCCTGCCAGGAACACAGTGGTCGATGATGACCACCTGATGACCCAGGCATAAGGTCACAAGTGCACCTCAGGGTTTCTCTATGGAACCCCAGTTCTTCCCTAAGCGCTGTGAGGGAAAGCATCCTTGCTGATCAGAAAGCAATGTTCTGCCTCACTCGCCACATACAGCTCTGGTTAAGGAGCCTCCTGTCTTCCAGGTCTTCCTAACCTTGACTCCCACCAAACCTATTCAGGAAGTAGCTGGCTCTAGCCACCACCCAGCTCCCCAAGAAACAAACCTGGATCAAGGGGATAGAGATCTTCCTCCTTTTATAGTCCAAGAATCCTACAGATACTGTGTTCACAAATACCTGCCAGATAAACAGAAAGCATCCATGGGTTGACAGGAGGGAGGCGTAAGAGGGATCTCTGCTAAAGCAAAGAAAGGGGTCGCACTTGTGTGTGTGTGTGCTGAGGAGGGGGGTTAGGTGGGCATAGAGGAGAAATGAGTGCCCATGATTATAGCTGAAAAAGACTGCATAGCTGATGGCAAATGACCATCTGTGCACACCCATAACAACTGTATATGTGAGCATGAAGAGGCAGGAGAGGCAGGGGTATATTGTAGGGCTTGATCACTACATGTCATAGGAATTAAGAGGAGATACTCCTACCTGTCCCCGGTCACGCACAAGGCCACTGAGGACACCAGATGAGTCAATGGTGGTCTCATACAGAATGTACCCAAAGGACTGGCCGTTTCCATTGTTTATTGGCAGGTTCTCCATATTGACAGGCTTTTCAGAATTGACTGGCTGTATATAGAAAAGACAGACAGGACAGGGCTAGGCAGAGGAGAAAAAAGGCAGAAACCTCATGTTGAGACTTCTGGGGGAGAGCTGGGTAGTATTTAGACCCCACCTGGGGGCTAGCTTACTGGGAGGCAGAGGCGGGGCAGGGGCTGCTAACATTTTTTTTCTGTCTTGACGTCTCATGGCTGTCCAGGGTCACAGGGATGGGGGATGCGAAAGAGGGAGATGAAGCCCTGCAATCTAGTGGCCTCTCAGCCTTTTAATCCATCATCATTTTAGATCACAGCATCCCTCTGTATCAGCTACAAGAGGTGCTCCCTCTTCTCAGAGGAGGTGGAGCCCATTCTCCGGCCTTCTCACCCTCCTCTCTGCCCACTGAGGCTGCAGAAAGGGAATCCCCATTGTGTTACCCAGTTTCTCTTCAAGTTCGTTTTGTTCCTTCCCACTTCCTACTCTAGCATGAGTTTGCTCTCTTTACTCTGAGTTCTACAGTTGGAGAGTGGACCTCAAGGTTATCAAGCATTGGCTTTCTCATCCTCCATGACAGCTGTTGGGAGGGCTTCCTGGCATTGCTCCCCTGACGGCAGCGCTTACCTCCTCCATGTACTGGAGCGCATCCCATAGTGACAGGTATAAAGTTGGCCTCACTGGCTCATACACAGTCTTGGGAAGAAGGCCAGGTGGGGGAGGAAGAGGACCACCTGCAACACAGACGACAGAGCCATCCCAAAAGGACCAAACAGTCACTCCTCAAGCCCCTCAACCACTCGCTACTATCCACGACCCAATGTGCTCCTTAATCCTAGAGTCAACAAGGAAACAGGCCCATCCTCACACATGCCTAGACCCCACTGAGAAGGTGATACCAGTGGGGAGGACAGGGAGCCTTCTCACATCCCCAGGAGTATGAACATCTATAGAAAGGCAAACTTGGCAAGACACAAACCATGATGAAAAGTCTCTCAAAATGGCCTATCTTTCTCTTAGGGCGTTCTTGTACACAAATCAACTAGGGGTAATGTGGGGTACTGAGGAAATAACTCCTTAGTGGGTCTCAGATCAAAAGCAAGGGCCCAAGTTGGTGCTTGAGTCTGCTGTTTGTCACGTACCTGAGATGGAGCCAAAGAATTCCCGGAGTTTGTTGTATTTGTCTGTGTAATCCCCGGCCTCTGTCAGAACCGCGTCATAGTCTGCAAAACACCAGGGCACTGTCACTGGCCACTCATGTGCCGGAACAGTGTCTGTGGCAGCAAAAGGAAAAGGGGAAAGCTGGGGTCAGGCAGCACGGTCTTCACTCCAGCAATTTGGGAAGCAAAACACTTTTGGTGTGGGCTGTCAGTCAAGATAATATAAATACTAGATACTTGAAAATGTCACTAAAACTGCCCATGACCACAGCATGACCCTAAATTTCCAGGCATCTTTCCTGCCTTCTGGAGACTCTCAATCTAAAGGGGGGCAGGGGCCACACCATCTCAAGGGCCTAAGTAGGGAGAGGAGGCTGCCCTCATCTAAGGACTTCCCTCACCTGCTAGTGCCTCTCTCACTTCCTCCAGCTGACTTCCAAAGGCTCGCAGGCATGTCAGCTGGCTTCAGGCTCTGACTGCTCTAGAAGTTTAAAAGTGACAATCCAAACCAAACCTCCACCTTCCGCAGGCACTTCAGAGCCAAATACATTAAAGGTCCCAGAGCTATCCCTAAAGGACTCTTCATAAAAAGTCTAGACACGGAAATATTGGAGGGCTCCAGGGAGGGTCAGTATTGGGGAATACTTGCCATAGCTGGTGACATCAGACTTATATTCATGAAAATGCATGGCCCCATTTATGAAGCCAAAGTTGGTGCCTCCATGGAACATGTAGAGGTTGATGGAAGAGCCAGCATCGATGATGGCAGACACTGTTTGTAAAACCTCTACAGGAGTTGGGGAGGAAGAGGAATGTGCAGAGCGAGTTAGAGTTTGAGACAAGCCGTAAGTCCCTTTGGCACTCTCACCTTTCCCAATCCCTCCTCCAATTCAACTCTGTGGCTCTGTCCTTCAGCTTTTGCTGAAAACCCAGTCACAGGGGGACAAAAAGAAATGGCCAGAATCACGGCCCCAGAGCTTGGGCTGTCCAACTGTTTCCTAAGTCATAGTCAAGCCTCCACTGACTACTATTTGGACTACCTGCAGCCCAGCACAGCCTTCTCTCTCTACCCGGCATGCTTCTCATCTGTTACCCCAACTTAACAGGACACAAAGTGATAGGATTCATAATTAGAGATACGGTACTGACCACCTCCCCCTCCCACATTTATTAGAGAATGAACCAATGACTTGAAAAGACAGCATCAAAAGTGTTATATATATATATATATATATATATATATATATATATATATAATTACATACATACACACACGCACATGAGTGTGTATAGCAGATTGGCAAATACACGCACACGAGTGTGTGTAGATTGGCAAATATTAAAAATTATTTTAATACTCAGTATTGATGAATCTGTGGGAAATGGGTATTCTCATTTAATAATGGAGAGTTCAGAATTGCTACAATCTTACTGGAAAGCAGTTTAGTAAGTATATATCAAAAATTGCATTCATAGCAATCCATATTGCTAGGAATTTATCATAGGGAATAAATATACCAAGTCTGCAAAACTGGATGTTCAAGAATGCTCACTAAAATGGTGTTCAATTAACAAAAACCACCGGAAACAACCTAAGTGTTTATCAATAAGAGACTGGGTAAATAAACTGTGATTTAATCACCAATACACTGGGCTTGTTTTCATTCTTTAAAACAGTGATGGAATCTCTATCTAATAGCAGAGAAAGCTGTCCAATTGTGTCATTCACTGACACAAGCAGGTAACAAAGAATGCAGATATGACAGCATTTGTCCACATCTCTATCTGTAGGTGCACAGAGAGCTGCAGACAGAGATACGATGCAGACAACTGCCTGGACAATGAACATCACAATGTTTTCTTTGGGCTCTAGGATTTTTATTTCTTCTTTATACATTTTCTGTATTTGCTAAATGTTTGCAGTAGGCATACATTACTTATCTAATTACAAAAGCAATGTTGAAAGTCCTACCGTTCATTTCAAATATCAAGACAAATGATTCTGGAATATCAAGAGCTGACTAGTACACACAAATAGCCCCAGAAGCCTTGCCCTGCAACAGCTCATTTACATCAGTTAGCAGGTTATCTGGAGCTTATGCCTACTTCTTAGATCAACACCCATGCCGGACGTAGGCACTGCAAAGCACTCACCAGAAGAATCCAGGATGTTGTGTGGGCCTCCCCAGGAGTCAAACCACCCCGTCCAGTACTCCATCACCATCTTGGGTTGAACCCTCTAGGCACCACAAAATGAGAAGTTAGCTGGTCAAAAGAGACAGACAGAGGGAACCCTTCCTGTAGGGGAACGCCAACCCCTCTGTCCTGCCAACTCTCTCGTGGCTACTCACCCCTAGACTTAGAGGCCACTGAGAGCAGAGCACAGATAAGGACAAATGCACCTGCACCAGCTTGGCCTCGACATGTGGCCTCCACACTACAGGTGGGAAGTTGAAAGAGCTCCCAAACGTGATGCAGTAGCCCCTGCTGCCTAATGTGGTTTTAATGTTGCATACAGTGCTGGCGAGAAAGCACGGGGCTCTGTTCAAAGTCAGTCTTCATTAGAATTCAGCATCATCTGCTTTGGGAGTCTTTACATTGATTTGCTTTCTGGATCAGGCCAAGCTTTGTCTGTCCTCTCCCAGGGAAGCAGAATGGTCCATCAGGATAGCCATACTGTGGACGCAGACCCCTCCGTTGCTGCTTCCTTTTAGCTGGTAGAGTCAGAGGGCTGCAGAGTGAGCCCCTCTTCAAGGTCCAGCTTAGTTTCAACAGAAGTTTCCAAAACTGGACCAGGAGAACAGGGCGTTATAGGGAGCAGAGCCAGGGCCTGTACTGTTTGACCATTCAAAGGAGACTTTGATCTAAACAAGGAAGCATCCATGTCACCTTCCTTGAGGAAAACGGACATCACTGAAGCGTGGACAGCAAGGCCTGTAGCAGTGCCATTCTGTCAATAGGATGACCAGCCTGGGGCACACAGGTGTGGCCACTTCTCCCAGGATGACTGTCTAGGAGCCAACATGAAGCACTGCTGTCCTGCGTGCTTTCCAAACAGTACCTCATGTGACCCTCAAACAGCGCTATGAGTAGGTACTATCAATACTGCCACTTCACAAAAGAGGAAAAAGCAGCACAGAGAGGGCACACAGGAGGGGGCCGGGGGGCAGCTCACAGCTTCCTGTACTACTCCTGGACAGCACTCAAGTACAATCCTGTTGAGTTACTGAGTCACTGGGCAATTGTTTATTTAACACGTCTCTCCCCAAGCAGGTTACAGCTCCATGAAAGCAGACGTCCTGTTGTCTTAGTCGCTGCAGGGTAACGGGGCCCGGGCCACTCCAGGCACAGGGCGGGCACTCAGGGAATAGTGGAGGAAGGAAGGAAAGGAAAAAGGGGCAGGACCTGGGTGCACCTGCATCCGTTGTCCCTCGCCTGATCTGCCTAACCAAGCCTGCCGGGGGTCAGGTCCCAATTGTCCCCTCTCTTCCTGGGCACCTTCCCTACCCAGTCTGCTTGTCCCTCTAAATTCCTGTAGTAGCCGCATCATACACACAGATGGCCCTCATCCTCTACCCTGCTGTGGTGATTTCATATGGCTGTGCCTTAGGTCTATTCCAAAAAACAAACAGCTGGGACACAGGACAATCCCAGCATCTCCATAGGCATCTATGCATGGCGGGGACACAAACACGCAGCAGCTCCACTCTGGGCCAAGGGATCATGTGTATGTCCAATGTTGGTGGCTCTCTGGGGCAGTCACACCCTTTAGTAACATGGGGTGAGAGATGAGGCCTCTCAGTTCAGTGAACGGGCCATCGCTGCCTTGGCTACATTATTTCTATCCTCTCAGGAGAGGCACACAAACTCAAGTGAAATCAAGCAGAGTAGGATGTAACAGTAAATTCCCATCCAGCTGATGGGCGTTGAGATAAATCCAGAAACTCCTCATTCCTTCCGACAATGGACCAGGCTTCCTGTCTTGCTGGTGACAATAATATTTCTGGCCCAGAGAGGCCTTACAGGTTAAGGTCAGATGCATATAGTCCAGGACAGGGAAGTGTTTCTCCCCCCACTCCCTAGGGCCCAAACTGAGCAATCTGGGGCTAATTGAATCCACAAAATTCTACTGAAGAGGCCTCTGTGAGCACACCAAGTCTAGAGCCTCAGAAATGACCCCCCTTCCCAAGAGGTGGAAACCACATTCATACATCGGCCCACACAGCAACACCTCAGAGCGATTTTCAGCTTCCCTTACCAGGGGCCGGCATCATGGCGCACAGGGTTGGGATCTGCGGTGCAAAATGAGGGCTGTGACTGGAAAGGCTGACAGAGCCCAGAACCCCTCTCCCCACGTGGGAAGCCGTGAGCACAGCGGCAGCCACTCCAAAGAACCAAAGACTTTCTGACAAAAAAGCTCAGCTTAACTCTAGGAATTTCAACACTCACGCTGAGAAGGGCAGGCAGCTTTCCCTGGGCCAGACTCACCTGGACACTGGAGAGAAAGGTGGTTAATAACTGTAGCTCGTGTTGCGACTGTAAGTTTATGGTAGCCAGCACTGGGAATGGAAAGGAGAAAAGAGAAACAAAGCATCGTCTGAAAGCCAGGAAGACTTTCCGAATTACCCCAGACCTTTCTCAATTCACCAGCAAAATACATTAATCTTGACATTATTCCCCACCTCCAATTAGAGGTTAGTACCTCTGATATCAGATTTATCTTGTTCATCTTGGCAATTCCACCATTCAGTACAGGCCTTACAGAGTGGTCACTCACTAAGCATCTGGTCTTGATTAATGTAATTTTTACAACCAGAGTGTACATTTCTGTTCATTATTTTTTTGTAGGGACCTGGAGTCTGGTCTTTACTTGGCACTGCAAGCCATCTAGTACAAGGTAATGAACTAAATGTAGATTCCCCTGTTACTTCTTAGATAAGGGCTAATTTTCTATTATACCCCATAATGTGTTCATTTTTTAATTTAAATTGTATTTTAAATGGCTGTCCATCAGTGAAAGGCATGCCCGAAAAAGATGTGCTACGTGTGGCCTATCGCCATGGATCCCGGGCCCACCCCAGCTGCAGAATTTGGTTCTGAGGTCCTTCACAGCTGCTGTCTGCTGGGCAGTGGGCTTCACGTGCACCCGCTATGGCCTGAGCTCCAATAGGCCTGGAAGGGCACAATAGAGATGGAGCCAGCCTGGCCAGCTGGCCATCCTAATGCTCTCCTGTTGAACAGGAGCCCCTGGTTAGCAGTGATTAAAAACAAACAAGAGCTGAGGCCCCTGGGGCTAAATAACACCCCTCAAGGTCACACAACAGGTGTGCAGCAGAGTAGCACAACTCCAGGCCTATCTGACACAGGCCCATTGTTCTGTGATGTCACTGTCACTGAAGCCCTGGGGTAAGACCCTACATCCAGACCCCTCCTCACCTTAAGTGAAAACTCCTTGAAGGCAGGAGGCCTGTCTGAAACTGAGCAGGCAGAACTCTCAGACATCAACAGGATTAGCGTGGCTAACTGAACATAGCATCTATTCTTATCCTTTCTGACACTACACTGAAATAAAATTAAAGTAATGAAAAGGTGGAAGCTCTCAAGAAATAAGAACTGGAAAGGAGACATAGCAGAGATGGTGTCAAGAAAACCTTGGGAGATAGAAAATGGGGGGTGGGTTGGTAAATGGCCTAGGAAAGTGGAAGAAGTTATGACCAACTCCCCAGCTCGTGTCCAAGGCACTGTGCGGGGGAGGACACCTGTCCCCTGCCTCATGCATTCCTCAGGCCTCTTTCCCCACTGGTGGCCATCCTCTCAGGGGACCATACTCTCTGGGAAAGCTGAGGCCTCCAGGTTTGGAGGGATCGGGCAGAGCAGAGTGTGGGTGAGAGACTAGAAGGGGGAATAAGGACAATCTGAACAAGGGGGACCCTGCCCATCCCTCCCAGAATATCTGTAGCAATAGACCAAAGGTTTCTTCTCTGGAAACATTTAACAAATCTAAACGCAATACCTCCACATACTGACGTTTGGGTTTCTCTCATGGAAACAGCCACCACAGCCCAGTCACCCCACAGAGCAGCACACCTGTCACCAGCCTCTCCTAGCACTCAGTTCCCAAGTGGCCAGTTAGTGCCTCCTCCTTACACTGCTCAGTCAAGAGTCAGGCAATTGAGTAAATCTCCTCACCTGGAAGACTGAACAGACTAGATAAATGTTAAAAAAAAAAGTTAAAATATCTTCGGAGAGAGAGAAGATACTATCCATTTTAAAAGTACACTATGCAAAAGAGAAATATACTCAAGAAAAACAGGATCCAAGAAATAACGGAAGGACTGGAAAATAAAAGTTGAGGAAGTCACCTAGAAGGTAGATCTAAGGGCAAAGAGATTAAAAAAAAATCGAACAGATAAGTGACTTAGAGTCACTATGAGAGTCCAATCTACAAATAACAGGAATGAACAAAGATCAGAAAAAAGAGGGAAAAGCATATCAAAGAAACGCAACAACTGAATGTCCCACCATTGATGACCATAACTGTTCCAATTCAAATGCCCCCCGGAAGCGCCACAGAAAGCAGAAAGTTTCATGCCAAAGAACAGCACTGTGAAATGCCAGAATATCAAGGATAAAAGGAAAATTCTAAAATTTTCTAAAAATAGATAAAAAATAGAACCTACAAAAGGATGAGGAACAAGAGTGTCCTTGCATTTCAGCAGCAATAGTGGATGCTAGAAAGGAAAAAATCAATGCCTTCCAAGTTCCAGGAAACGGGTTCAACAGCAGAATCAGAGGCCAGCCTCAGGTTCCCTATGCAGAGGCCGCCAACAGTGAGATCAGACTTGATATAGTGTGATACATACAGGCATATGAAAAACACCAGTGATAGGAGTATGGGATATCTTTGGTCTAAAAGAGGAAGGGGGAAAGGTGGAGAGAAAAGAGAATTGAAAAGAAAAACAAACCGGATAATTACATTGAAAGTGAGTCAATTCACAAACACTGTGCAGACGACTGGACACACTGTGAAGCCTGCCTGAGGAAATCACCGGTCAGTCACACACACAGCTGACTACAGATGTCAATCCAACGGGGAAAGGGGCGTGGCTACGCCTCCCGGAAAGCCCTGGGTAGGCGAGGTGGCAGGGAACCGATCAACCAGAATGAGGAATCAGTAGGCAGACTTTTAAATCAATAAATACAGAATTCTATATGTGTATTATTTGGAATTATGAAGGAAAATGTCAGACAAAAAGTTGGAGTTCAAAATGTCATTTCTGGGTGGGAGGAGGGAGGCTGCACAGTATTTCTTAATAAGCATTTCTATGATTTTACTTTTACACTTTGTGAATGTGTTACTTTAATTACATTTTTAATTAATTGAAAATAAGTCATTCCAGGGAGGTGGAGGGAGTATTCACACGAGGCCTTCCCCTGCACAATGCTGGCGTGCTGAAAATCTGCACCAGCCTCCCTACCAGCGCTGGCCACAGCTCACCACCACCGCCCACTCCAAGCCCCTGACCAGATCGCTGAGAGCTGAAAGACTTGGAAGAAGCCACGGGAGGACAGCGCCACCGCGTGGAAATGACAGGAATGGCTGCTGGTCCTCATCAGAAGATTTAGGGTACAGGTGCTTGAAGAACCACTCACTCATCCTGCCTTGGGTCCAGAGCCTTCTCCCCGCCATTCATCCAACACTCACTCCCTGAGTGCTATCTCCACACCAGGCGCTAGCCTAGGGCTACAGAGATGCGAGTCCCTCTCTTCAAGTGTTCAAGCCAGTGGAGGGCTATGCAGAAGGAACAATAAAGTGCTAAGTTTAAAGTGCAGAGGCCAGTGTGGTTGTTGGAGCCCTCAGGAATAGCTGGTAGTGGACGGGAGGGCCCTTCAACCACTGGCCATTCTTTCAGTGCACAAACAGAGCCCAGGCACAGGAGGATGGCCAAACAAGATAGAACCCAGGCCTGGTGGAGCTTATTGCTGCCGTGAGACAGGTACATCAAACAAAAAAACTACCCAGAATTGTTAGAAGACAATAATAAAGCTCTGGGACAGAGCTCTGGGAAAAGTTGCAATTCCAAATGGGTGCTCAAAGGAAGCCTTACTTTGAGATGACCTCAGAGAAAACTGGGGAGGAAATGGAACAGCTGCACCTCGCAGGCATGGCAGAAGGCTGGGGGTGTCCAGCATGTATGAGGAACAGCAAAGCCAGGAAGGTGGAGCAGGGTGCGCCAGGGGAAAGCAAGAAACAGCTGGCCAGGTCACAGAGGCCGTGTGGGAAGCCCTTCCAGGTCACTCTTAGAACTTGCACTTCACTCTGCTTGAGACAGGGCGCACCTGAAGTTCAGTTTGCAGGGAAAGATGATCCAAATGACATTTTCTTTTTTTTTTAAGATTTTATTGGGGAATTAGGGAAGGGGAACAGCACTGGGGAATCGGGGAAGGGGAACAGACAAGTTGCTGTCCTTTTGTTCTTCAGTCTAGTTGTGGAGGACGTCACTTCAGTGGCCCATGTTGGTATTATTATTGTGCTCTTCCCTGCTGAGGCAGATGGGTTGCGGGCCATTCGACAGCCACTCACAGTGGCACACGGCAGCTCACAAAAGCTCACGCCCGCTGCCGGCCAGCCCCACTGCAGCTTACGCTGTCACTGGCGACTCACGGCAGCCCAGCCCCAGGTCAAGCTGTTCTTCACCATCTTAGCTGTAGAGGGCACAGCATCACTGGCCCATGTGGGATCTGAACTGGGGCCCTGCTGCTCAGAGCTCGCGTCCCAAGCCTACTCCTAACCAACGCACCACTCGGTCAGTCCCCAAATGACATTTTCAATAGCTGCTATGTTGAGAAAAAGTTGTGAGCGAGTCAACAGTGAAAAAAAAGGGAGATGAGTTCCAATGCTGTTGCAATAATGCAAACAAGAAACTATGGTAACAATTGAGGTGGTAGAACTTATTTGGATTCTGGATAAATTTTGAGGATAAAGATAAAAAGGATTTGCTGGGCGGCCAGTTAGCTCAAGTGGTTAGAGCACAGGCTCATAACACCAAGGTTGCAGTTCGATTCCCACATGGGCCATGGAGCTGCACCCTCCACAACTAGACTGAAACAACCACTCGACTTGGAGTCAAGACGTCTGATTAGCTCAGGTGGTTAGAGTGCAGGCTCATAACACCAAGGTGGCCGGTTCAATTCCCACATGGGCCAAGGAGCTGCACCCTCCACAACTAGATTGAAGACAACTTCTTAACTTGGAGCTGATGAGTCCTGGAAAAACGGTCTCCATAACTAGAACGAAGTAACTACTTGACTTGGAGCTGATGGGTCCTGGAAGGACACACTGTTCCCCAATAAAATTTCTTTTAAAAAAAAAAAGGATTTGCTTATGGCTGAGTGTCAGGCACATGGAAAAAGAAGAGTTGAAAGTGACTACAAGATTTATGAGGTGTGATCAAATAATACATGAATGCTTAAATTTAAAAAAAATTATTACAGTAAAAAACACATAGCCATTAACCCCCTCAAAATACTCCCCCTTGCTTTGAACACACTTATCCCATCATTCTTGCCACTTTCTGAAGCAATTCTGGAAGCCCACTTTTGTGAATGTCTTTAGTTGCACTGTGATGGTTGTCTTGATGTCCTAAATCAATTCAAAATGTTTACCTTTTATGATCATTTTGACTTTGAGGAAGAGCCAGAAGTCACACAGTGCCCAATCTGGTGAACAAGGTGCCTGAGGACACACCATAATTTTTTTATTTGACAGAAATTGACGTACCAGAAGTGATGTATGACACAGAGCATTGTCATGACGGAGGATGAAGTAACAACATTCACAAAAGAGAGCTTCCAGAACTGGTTTAGAAAGTAGCAAGAATGATGGGACAAGTGTATTCCTAGCGAGGGGGGTATTTTGAGGGGGATTAATGGCAATGTGCCTTTTACTGTAATAAACTTTTTCTATGTAAACGTTCACCATGTTTTTTTATCAGACCTCGTAGGGCCTGTGCAACTGGGGGAAGATGGAGTTCCAATTTACTGAGAAAAAGGGGACTGAACGTGGGCAGGTTCTAAGAGGGAAACAGACCAGCTCAGTTCCCTGGTGGTTCCAGTGAAACTGGTGGCTTCCCTATGGGCCTGTCCAGAAGGCAGGAGTAAGGCAAGAGGAGTTCAGGAAAGGTCCCTGATGGAAACAGACATCTCGGACTCATCAACACATAGATCCTATTTGAAACCATCTAGATGACATCACCAGATCAGATGGAGAATTCATTTCAAGGAGTAAGCCATAAAGAATTGAACATTAGAGCTCAGGGAGAGAGAAGCGACCAGCACAAAACACCAAGAAGGAGCTGCCCGTGAAGTCAGATTAAAACAGGGAAAAGTTATCCCAGATGTCAAGTGAGGAAAAAGTTTCAAGGAAGAAAATTGCTGGTTGCTAACAAATAAAATCAGACAGGTCAGAGGTGATAAGGACTTAACAGTTTAAATTTATAACATGGAGGTCGCTGGAACCTTGAAAAGAGCAATGTCAGTGGAATAGTGAGGGTGGTAATGTGATCACCACAGTTTAAGAGCGATCAAAAGGAAAGGGTCAGAGCAGCAGCGAGTATGCACGTGGGGAAATTTGTTGAAAGGGGAGCAGAGAAACAGAACAGCCTCAGGGGAATGAGTTAAGGGATTTCTTTTTAGAAGAGAGACATAACATGTTTGTAAGCTGGTGGGAATGATCGAAGAGAGAAAATTTGATGATACAGGTCTGAAGAGAGACTTGCTGAGCCAGCTCTTCAGTAGGTGACAAGGGCTCAGTGCACACGTGTGGAGCTGGGCCAGTGCATTTACAGTTACAGGGAGAGGCAGAAGAGGGGTACGATGCTGGTGGACAGAAAGCTGCCGTGGTCATCTACTGTACACTCCCTGCCTAGCCCACTCTCTGTCACTGCCGGAGCTATACAAACCCCAGGAAGGGTCAGTCACCTCTACAATTTTGGTAGAACTGGAGTAAGCCATCCTCGCAGTACGCCCAATGTTTCATCTTCTGGGCCCCATTTGGAGACATTCAGAGATCTCAGATGCCCAACTCACATTCCCTGTGTCTTGCAGTCTGCAGAGCACTGCTAGCGTGAGTGTGCAGCAGAAATGAGAGACCAGCTACAGAGCTGGCTACAACAAGCCTGTTTCTGACATGGAGGCTCCAACCTTCTGAGGCCCAGTGCTATGCAAAAGGGAGGACAGGCAACTCCACTTGTGGCTCAGGATGTCAGGAAAAACATGCATTTCCAGGCCAGGACACTGACCCCACCTTCCCCACCCCCTGCCCACAGAGCCTCCATGCACATACCTCCATTGATGTCACCGCACCCCCCAAACGGCTTCTGTGCAGGTATCTCCATCGATGACCACCCCCCCAACACACATGTTCTCCATGCAAGTACCTCCAGCAACACCCCTCACCCAGCCCCTCACAGCCTCCATACAGGTACCTCCAGCAACAGCCCTGCCCCCCAACCTCTTGAGACCTCCATCTAGGTACCTCCATTCATAACCCTCCCTCCCACACCATCCGTGCAGGTACCTCCATGGATGACCCCCTTGCTCAGGCCATCCTTGTTGTCTGAGGTCAAGAGCAGCTCCACAATCCCTCGGTCTTCCAAGGCCTGTGGGGGAAAATGAGAGTAATCAGTCTGTCGTTCCTCAGAGCGCCTGCTGGGTCACACATCTGGGAATGAGGCTGCCAGAAGAGAAAGAGGGAGAGATTCAAATAAAGCATTTATTTCTCTACAGGAAACAGAGAAGCCCATCCTGTCTGTGCGTGGCATGTTCAACAAAGCTCCCATCAGCTGGAAGTCCAGCCAAGGCAGGAGCAGGGCTGTCAGGCTCTGGCAGCCTTCGGCTGCTCCTGATCTGGCGAAGTGCCCAGTCTGGCTGCTGTGCTGTTCCTAGACAGGACTACTCAGAGGCCAACTCAGCAAGGCCAGCTGCCAAACTGTCACCTGGCAATAGACTGCAGGGATCTAAGAGTAGGTCAGGGCCTCTGGGACAGCCCACCCCTCCTCCTTCACCCTCACTAGAAACAAGCAGTCCATCCCTTCCCCACACCCAGCAGAATGGGCTCTGGTCACCAGCGATGTCACAGTCACGTGCCCACAGTGCACTGCACATGCCCAGTAGAACAGGAAGTACTCCTTCAAGGTTGTATTGGGTTGTCGGAAAAGTCATGATGCATTTTTGCAATGAAAAACATACAAAAAATACGTCATCATTTTTCCAACAACCCAATAAATCAAATGATGAAGTGGAGAAAACACACACTGTGCTGAGAGGCAATAACCATTTTCCTACCCAGAATGACTGCTAACACTGTGGTGCATTTACAATCATCTAGGCCTTCTGCTAAGCACTTTACATTGACCGTCCTATTCAGTTTCACAATCAGCATCTGAATGGTACAGACGCAGAGCCTCAGAGAGGTTGGGTCAAGTGTTAATGGGTACAAAGCTGATGAGCACAAACCTGACCCCAGAGCCTGTTGATCTTCAAAGGCTCTGCTCTGGGGCTGTGGGCAATTTGAGGTCAAAAACACCGGCAAGGGGCATTTGCCCATCACTCCCCTGCAGATATTATGACAACACTGTTGATTTCAACCCAATTCTTTGGAAATTAGAGGAGGCAGAGGGATGGATAACACAGTATGGATGAATAAAGCTCATGTCTGATCCCAGATGCTGGTAAGGAAGGAAGAGAGGGGCTCTAATTCTCAGAACAAAAGAAGCTATAGGAATTTAACCCATTAGGCAAGGTGAATTTTTATCAAAGACCTGTACCCACCACCTCACAGCTCTCCAACCAATCATTCACTGATATTTAACTAACTTTCCTTAGGTTCCCACCATGTGTATACAGCATCATGGAGGCTGGGAGGCTGTAAACATGGACAATAACCATCTTTTATAGCGGTACCATTCACATGTGACCTTTCACAGGCACTGAATGACTGGCTACACACTGTAAGGGATGATTACTGCTTCCTGAGCACTAGCCATCTGCCAAGCACAGTTTGTGGCCTCATGCATATTATCCCACTGTGTTTCCACAGCAGCCTTAGAGAAAGGCATTCTTGTCTTCACTGTGCACACAATGAAGTAAGGCTCAGAAAGGTAAGTGACTTGCCCAAGGTCATCATCTATGCTGATGGTATCCACATGTCCACACCACCCCAGGAAAAGTTGCATGGCAGCTCAGGAGAGGATCCTCCCAATAGCTCTAGGATGACAGAGGCTGTGCTCTGCTGCCTCTCTCTGCCCACCTGTCTTACACATGGATGCCTTTCCCGGACACCAGGGAAGTGGGACTGAGCAGGAGAGGTCCTGAAGGACCTCCTCTCCTCCCCTCAATGGAGCTCTCCTCCTCTGTAGCTCAGTAAATCAGTAAACACAGGCTAGAGAAGCCCCAGCACCCAGAGATAGGCAGAGGGAGTGAAGCACTCCTGTCCTGCACCCCAGCTGGGATCTTCCTAGCCAAATCAAAGACAAAGAGGAAGGTGGCTATGGCTGGACTTGACCATCAGGACTAAACTCTCCTCTTTCCAGCTTTAGGAATGTCACTCTTCCTAAAGATGGCCTTGCTCCCTAAGTCAAGGGCTTTTTGCATGGGCAAAAGGGTAGGGAAGAGTGGATAAGAAGCCACAAGCTGAAACTAAAAAAAAAAAAAAAAGCAATCATAGAAAACAGATTATCCATAGAGAAACAAAAATTAGAATGACAGCTGACTTTTTAGCATCAAAAATAAATGCTAGAGGGCTGGCTGAGTGGCACGTTGGTTAAGAGCTGGCTTGGGACGCCAGCTGAGCAGTAGGGTGCCCAGTTCGGATCCCACATGAGGGCAAGTGACGCTGCACCCTCTACAGCTAAGATGGTGAACAACAGCTCAACCTGGAGCTGGGCTGCTGTGAGTCGCCAGCGATGGCGTAGGCTGCAGTGAAGCTGCAGTGGGCTGCCATAAGCTACCATGAGTGGCTAGCAGCGGGCGTGAGCGGCTGGCTGCCAGCATGAGCTGCCAAAAGCTGCTGTGAGTGGCCATCCAATGGCCGGCGAGTGACTGCCTCACCAGGAAAGGGCGCAATGATAATACCAACATAGGCCAGTGAAGTGCCGTCCTCCACATCTAGACTAAAGAACAAAACGACAGCAACGTGTCTGCTCCCCTTCCCCCAATTCCCCAGCGCTGTTCCCCTCCCCCAATTCCCCAATAAAATCTTTAAAATAAATAAATAAATAAATGCTAGAAAGACTAGAATAATGTCTTCAATGTGCTGAAAGAAAACTTTCAACACAGAATTGTAGCTCAAGGAAAATATCTTTCAAGATTGAGAAGTATATAAAGACACCCAGAAAAGCAAAAGTGTAGAGTTTGGCCATAAAAACTCTCAGTAAAGAAATTTGGGGCCGGTCGAGTAGCTCAGTTGGTTAAGAGCTCGCTCAAGAGTGTGAGCTCTGAGCAACAGTGGTTCGATTCTCAGCCCGAGCTGAGCTGCCACTGAGCTGCCAACAAGTGGCAGGATGGCTCAGCTAAAAATAATAATAATAATAAATAAATAAATAAATAAATAAATAAATAAATAAATAAATAAAGAATAAAGAAAGAAATCTGAAGAATGTTCTTCAGGGTGAAGGAAAGTAATCCCAGATGGACTTCTGAGTTACAGGAAGGAAAGATTAGGAAAAAAGTAGTAAATTTGTGGATCAACCCAAGGATTCATTGGCTGTATAAAATACTAACTATATTTTTGTGGGGTTAAAAAGGAGAAATAAAATACAGGACAACAATAATATATATCTAAAAAGAAGAAGAAGCTACAAGCTGAAGTGCTCGAGCCTCAGTCTACCTCTCTGCAGGGACTAAAGTAATTTCCATATGGTAAATGAATCTGCCTGTGACAGCAGGAGAGATGCTGCCAAGGACATCAAGAGCCAAAGCCAAAGCAGCTTTAATTAGGTGAATTCACAGAGGCCACTTAACAGTTCCTCAACTCACACCATGGCTGACCATTCTAAGTACTCCAAAACCAATGCCAGTGATTCTATCAAAGTCTTACTCATTGACTGCTTACTGTGTGCCTAGAACAGTCCTGAGCCATGTGACCTCACATATAGGCACAATTCGGAGAGGCAAATACTCCTATTAGTCTCACTCCATAGAAGAGAAAATGGAGGTTTAGAAAAATATATTTGTTCAGGGTCTCAGCAACCAGAAACCAGAAACCAGATTTGAGTATTATCCTGTTCTTTTAAGTGTTCCTCTAGCCCTGCCCTTCCCTGATTTGCCATATATTAAATCAGTGGCTCTCCACCTCACCCACACATTGGAATCAGGAATCTGAACACTACCCCACAGATTCTTAAATTGGTACCATATATGGCCTGGGCACAGGGATTTTTTTTAATTCCCCAGATAATGCCAAGGTACAGCTGAAGCTGGGAATCATTGCTTTAAATGCTGGAATGAGAGCAGCTTCTCCAAGAAGACTTCTGTAATCATCACCACTCAGTTAAGTCAATTCCTTTATTCTCAGCCCCTGCAATACCATGTATGTAATTAAACTCAATCAATAATAAGTAAATAAGTGACAACCCTGATGAAATAAAAGTATGGAGAAAGGACTCACTAATTAATAAATGATACGGAGAAATGTGATATCAACATGAGAAAAGCACTAGACATGTGACACCACAGCCCATAATACATTGCAGAGAAAGGAATGTGAAAAAATGAACTGAGCTGACACTTACTTTCTTGATGTAAGGCATATAGGCAGGGTCTTTGTTATAAGAACCGTATTCATTCTCCACCTGCACAGCAATGATGGGTCCTCCGTGCTTGTACTAGGGAAAAGAGAAACAATCAGAAGCTGAGTTTGTAGTGGCAATTATATTGTCTAATTTCCCCACACTGATAACCAAATACTGGCAAAACATCCCATTTGAAAGCAAAAGTCTCAAAAAAGTTTGGTATATAATTGAGAGTGATGTCAGTAAGACACAGAGTAGGAAGTTCCAGGCCCGTGTTCCCCCAGGGAAACATCAAATAAACAACTACATAACTGACTAAAACAACTTGATACGAGTTCTGGAAGCCAGTCAAATGCTTAAGCAAACAAAGTAAGTGCTCAATCAAGAAAAAGACACATTCAAAATGGTAGGAAATTTCATGGTGTTCTGCTTGCCCTTGCCCCAGCATACCATGGCACAGTAAAAAAAAAAAAAAAAGTATCCCAAATTCCAGTTCCCTCCCTCAAGACAGAAGGCGCAAAATAGAATTTATTTGCAATGTTCTGGGCTATCTATGGGCTGCCCAGCAGACTAGTTTCGTCTCATCTGACTTAGAGCTCAGACAGGAAATGTTGGCAACGTTTGGACCCCCTCAGGTTCATGTGTTTCTTTAGAAACTGTTTCTAGAGATTTATTTTGTTCTTCTAAATGAGCCATATTCCCCTGATTCTTGTATGCTTTGTGCTTTTTTTGTTGAAAATTGGGCATTTAAAAAAACAGTCACCTTTCCCAGTCTTTGCAGATTGAGGGGAATGCTATCACTATTTAGTGGGCTCCTGAGCCTTGAGATCAGCCCAGGATGAAAGCTTATGACCTTCTCAGATATTTTCTGGACATGGGTCTTGTCTGGACTGGGTGTGAATTCCCCCACCCTCCACACTGGCTGCTTTTACATGTTTTACTTTCTCAGAGTCTCACCCCAGCTTCTTCTTGTGGCCTTAGACGTTCTGTTGTATTCCTCTGCCTGTAATACCTTGCCCCCATGGGTCTGCAGTCTGCCTGACGTTTTCACATGCTGTGACCCACCACTGTCTCAAAGAAATACATGCACTGCACTTACTAGACAACGATTATAAAACACCTGTCATAAATATGCTCAAAGAGCTAAAGAAAATCATGGACAAAGAAATCAAGGAAAGAAAATATGAACAAAGAGAGTATATTAATAATTAGATAAAAACGATAAAAAAAAAGAACCAAACAAATTCTGGAGCTGAAAAACACAGTATCTAAACAGAAACATTCACCATAGGAGTTCAACATCAGATTCAAACAGGCAGAAAAATGAATGGGCCAGCTTGAATACAGGTCATTTTAAATTATTGAGTGAGAGGAGTGAAAAGAAAAAATAATGAAGAAAAGTGAACAGAGACTAAGGGATTTACGCAACATCAGTAAGCAGACAACTATACTCATTATCTTCTCCCCAAAGAAGAAGAAAGAAAAGGGCAGAGATATCACTTGAAGAAATAATGGCTTAAAGCCTCTCAAATTTGAGGATACATGGATATACAAATCCAAGAAGCTTCAATGAAATTCAAGTAACCTTAACCAGGAGACCCACACCAAGACATATTACAATCCAACTGTCAAAGCCAATGACAAAGAGAGAGTCTTAAAAGGGGCAAGAGAAAAGCAACTTGACATATACAAAGGATATCCAATAAAGTTATCAGCAGATATCATCAGAAACCTTGCAGGACAAAACAGTGAGATGATATATTCAAGGTGGGCAAAGAAAAAAAAAACAATAAACCAAGAATATTTTATGCAGCAAAACTGGCCTTTAAAAACAAGGGAGAAATCAGGATATTCTCAGACAAATAAAAGCTGAGAGATTTCATCACCACTAGACTTGTCTTAAAAGAAATGCTACATGGAGTCCCTCAAGTTGAAATGAAAGGATGCTTGACAGTAATGTGAGCCCATATGAAAATATGAAGTTCTCTGGTAAAGGTAAATATATTTAAGAAATGTAAAAGCCAATATTGTTGTAATTTTAGTTTACAACTCCACTTCTTATTTTTACGGGATTTAAAAGTCAAATAGATAAAAAATACTTATGAATCTATATTAATGGGTACATAGTATATAAAGATATAATTTGTGACTTTAATAACATGTAGGGGGACAGAGCTGTAAAGGAGTAGTTTGTATATGTGATTAAAGTTAATTAGTATCAATATAAGACACAATGTTATAACTTTAGAACAGTATATGCAATAGCCATGGTAAACACAATTAAAATATCTATACAATGTACACAAAAAGAAATGAAAAGGGAATCAAAACTTGTCATTATAAAAAATTTAACTAAATACAAAAGAAGGCAGTAATGAAGGAGATGAGGGAGGAAAAAAAACTGAGACATACAGAAAATAAATAACAAAACGACAAAAGTGTTTCCCTACCAGTAACTTCTTTAAGTGAATGTAAATGGATTAAATTCTCCAATCAAAAGACATATATTTGCAGAATAAAAAAATAGTATCCAATTATATGCTGTCTATATGACACTCACTTTAGCTCTAATGACACACTAAGATTAAAAGTGAAAGAATTGGGCTGGCCGAGTGGAGCATTGGTTAAGAGCTGGCAGAGGGCCCCGGTTCAGATCCCACATATGAGGGCCAGTGACACTGCCCTCTATAGCTAAGATGCTGAACAACAGCTGAACCTGGAGTTGGGCTGCTGTGAGTCGCCGGCGAAGGCATAGGCTGCAACCCCTGCTGCAGTGGGTTGCCGAGGCTACCGTGTGTATCCAGCAGCCAGAGTGAGCAGCCAGCAGCCACAGTGAGCGGTTGTCCAGAAGCCGGTGACTGATCTGCCTCGCCTGGGAAGAGCGCAATGATGATGCCAACTTGGGCCAGTGAAGCAACGTCCTCCACAACTAGACTGAAGAACAAAAGGACAGCAACTTGTCTGTTCCCCTTCCCCCAATTTCCCAGCGCTGTTCCCATCCCCCAATTCCTCAATAAAATCTTTAAAAAAAAAAAAAGTGAAAGAATTAAAAAAGATATTCTGTGCAAATAGTAACCAAGAGAGCAGGGAGACTTTAAGTCAAAACTATTAGAAGACACAAAAAAGGTACTATTTTGTGTGTGTGTGTGTATACATTAAATTATATAATATATAAAATTAAATATATATATATCATACATACATACATACATATATAAGACAGCTCTATAATAATAATAAGAGACTTCAACATCCCATTTTCAATAATAGATAGAACCAGACCAAAAAATTAATTTAAAAAATACAGGATTTGAACAACACTACAGACCAATAGGACCTAATAAATATATTAGAACACTCCACCCAACAACAGCACAACACACATTTTTCTCAAGTGCACATGGCATATTCTCCAGGAGAGACCATGTGTTAGGCCACAAAACAAGTTTTAATAAATTTTAAAAGACTGAAATCAAACAAAGTATCTTTTCCAATTACAATAGAATAAAACTAGTAGCCAACAGCAGAAAGAAAACTGGAAGATTCACAAATATTGGACATTAACACCCTCTTAGACAACCAGTGGCTCAAAGAAAAAAATCACAGAAAAATTAGTAAATACCTTGAGACAAATGAAAATGAAAACACAATATAACAAACTTACGGGATACAGAGAAAGCAGTGCTATGAAATTATAACTGCAGACACATTAAAAAAGAAGAAAGGTCTCAAGTCAACAACCTAACTTTTCACCTTAAAGAACTAGAAAAAGAGAGACAAACTAAACTCAAAGGTAGCAGAAAAAAGAAAGTAATAAAGATTAGAAAAGAGATTAAAATAGAGAATAGAAAAATGGAGAAAAAAATTAACTAAACCAAGAGTTGGTTCTTAGAAAAGATCAACAAAATTGACAAACCTTTAATTAGATTAACTAAAAAAAAGATTCAAATAACTAAAAATCAGACATTGCTATCAATTTTACAGAAATTATAGGATTATAGGAGAGGAATATGAAGAACTATACACCAACATATTGGATAACCTAGATGAAATAGACAAATTCTAGAAACACACAACATGCCAAGACTGAATCATGAAGAAATAAAAAATCTGAATAAAGCTATATCTAGTAAAGAGATTTACACCAATCTTTCTCAAACTCTTCTAAAAACAACTGAAAAACTCAAAAACACTTAAAAAAACTGAAAAACAATTACAAACTCATTCTATGAGGGAAGTATTAGCAAAGTCAGAAAAAGACTATAAGAAAAGAAAACTACAGATCAATATCCTTGATGAATACTGATGTAAAACTCTTCAAAAACAAAAAAATTTTTCAAGAAAATACTAGCAAAACAAATTCAACAGCATATTAGAAAGAGTATACACAAGGACCGGCCGAGTGGCTCAGTTGGTTAAGAGCTCGCTCAAGAATGCAAGCTCTGAGCAATAGCGGTTCAAGTCCCAGCCCAAGGTGAGCTGCCACTGAGCTGCCAACCGGTGGCAGAATGGCTCAGTTAAAAAAAAAAAAAAACAGATTATACACCAAGAACAAGTGGGATTTCTTCCTGAATGCAAGGATGATTCAACAAAAATCAGTGTAATGTACTACATTAACAAAATGGGGGGTGGGGAGGAACACACATGATCATCTCAATTGACACAGACAAAGTATTTGACAAAATTCAAGATGTTTCCATAATAAGAACACTCAACAAATTAGGAATACAGAAAAAAACTATCTCAATATAAAATAGGCTATATATGAAAAGCCCACAGACAATCTTATACTCAATGGTGAAAGATTGAAAGCTTTTCCTCTAAGATTAAGAATAAGGCAAGGATTCCTGCTTTCACCACTTCTATTCAACATAGTATTGAAAGTTTTAGCCACAGCAATTAGGCAATAAATAAATAAATAAATAAATAGCATCCAAATTGGAAATGAAAAAGTAAAACTATCTCTGTTTGAAGAGAGTATGATAGTATATGTAGAAAGCTACTGGTTCCACACACACACAAAAAACTATTAGCACTAATAAACAAATTCAGCAACCTTGCAGGATACAAAATCAACACACACAAAAAAAAATTAGTTCATTTCTATACACTACCAATGAACAATTCTATTTACAATAGCATCAAAAAGACTAAAACACTTAGAAATAAATTTAATCAAATAGGTAAAATACTTGTATACTGAAAACAACAAAATGCTGCTGAAAGAAATTAAAGAAGATAGCAAAAATTGAAAAGACATCCTGTGTCCTGTGTTCATAGAGTGGAAGACTTAATATTGTTAAGATGTCAATATAACCCAGAGTAATGTACAGATTCAATGACATCCTCATCAAAATCCCAATGACGTTTTGCAAAAATGAAAAAATCCATATGAAATCTCAAGGGACGCTGAACAGCCAAAACTATGTTGAAAAAAAAAAAGAAGAAGAAGAAGAATAGAGTTAGAGGTCTCATACTTCCTGATTTCAAAACTTACTAAACTTACAAAAGCTATGGTAATCAAGAGTGTGGTACTGGCATAAAGACAGATATATAGACCAATGGAAAGAATAGAGGTCAAAAATAAACTCTCAAATGTATGGTCAAGTGATTTTCAACAAGGGTGCCAACATTAGTCACCCTTTCAATAAATAGTTATGGGGAGAACTATATAGCCACATGCAAAAAAGTGAAGTTGGACCCTTATCTTATACCATATACAAAAATCAACTCAAAATAGATAATAAACCTAAATATAAAAGCTAACACTACAAAACTCTCAGAAAACAAAAAAACATGGGGGAAGCTTCGGGACATTGGATTTAGTAATGATTTCTTGGGCATAGAACCAAAAGCAAAGGCAACAAAAGTAAAAATAGATTATGTCAGACTTAATCAAAATTTAAAACTTTTATGCATTAAAGGACACAATCAACAAGAGTATAAAAGGCAACCCTCAGAATGGGAGAAAATATTTGCAAATCATCTGATAAGAGACTGATATCCAGATATATAAAGAACTCCCATAACTCAACAACAACCACAACCACCTCAATTTTAAAAATGAGCAAAGAATTTGGATGTTTCTCTAAAGAAGATATATAAATGGTCAGTAAGCACATAAAAAATATTCCATATCACTAATAATTAGGGAATTCAAATCAAAACCACAATGAGATACCACCTTATAACCATTAGGACAGCTTTTATTAAATAAACAGAAAACAACAAGTGTGGGCCAGGATTTCAAGAAATTGGAACTTTGTGCATTGCCTATGAGAATGTAAAATGGTGCAGCTGTGGAAAATGTATGGTGGTTTCTCAAAAAATTAAATAAAGCTAACCATGTAATCCAGGAATATCACTTCTGAGTATATATCCAAAAGAAGTGAAAACAGGGACTCAAACAAATATTTGTACACAATGATCATAGCAGCATTATTCATAATAGGAAAAGCAATCAAAATATCCATTAATAAATGATTGGATAAACAAAATGTGGTATATACATACAATGGAAAATTATTCAGCCTTAAAAAAAAAAGGAAATTCTGGGCTGGCTGAGTGGCGCGTTGGTTAGGAGTTGGCTTGGGATGCCAGCTCTGAGCAGCAGGGCCCCAGTTCGGATCCCACATGAGGGCCAGTGACGCTGCACCCTCTACAGCTAAGATGGCGAAAGGTGGTGAACAACAGCTCGACCTGGAGCTGGGCAGCCTTGAGTCGCCGACAACGTCGTAGGCTGCAGTGGGGCTGGCTGGCAGCGGGCATGAGCTGCGGTGAGCCACTGTGGCGGCCGTCCAATGGCCAGCAAGTGACTGCCTCACCCGGGAAGAGCGCAATGATAATACCAACATGGGCCAGTGAAGCGACGTCCTCCACAACTAGACTGACGAACAAAGGACAGCAACTTGTCTGTTCCCCTCCCCTGATTCCCCAATAAAATCTTTTTTTAAAAAAATGGTTTAAATGGTAAATTTTATATTATGTATATTTTACCACAAAAAAAGTAAAATAATTGTTATACCCAGAAGAAAATTTTAATAGGTTTGATATGTCATTTCCATATTTATAGCACTTCTAAGCCATTTTCCTGGCATAACCTTCCCTGAAGCCCCCTACCCTACCTCTACCACCCAACCTGCTGAATTATGTCAGTAATCCTATCTTCCTTGCAAAAATCTAGGCAAATAATTCCCTAGCTTCTTTTATGATTGGACTACCAGATTTAGTAAATAAAAATACAAGGCACCAAGTTATACTTGAACTTACAATTAATAATTTTTTAAATAAATAATGAACATTTTTAATGTAAGTATGTCCCATGCAATATTGGGGATATATTCATACTAAAAAAAAAAATTTGTTCTTGTTTATCTAAAATTCAAATTTAACTGGGTTCCTGAGTTTTATTTGCCTACCCTACAAATGTTCAAACAGTTCCTTTGATCTATATATGCTGTTTATTCAACACCATCGACTCAAGAGCAATTTTTATTGATGTACTAATTTTTTATTGACACTAATTTGTTGATGTACTAATCAGTGTCATTCTTCTTGTTTTTACTTAAGCAATTGGGTTCATTATTCCAATTCCTGCTTTTTTATTGCTTCTAATTATTACATGTAATGTTAAGATACTTTGTCCCCAAAAATCATTTTAACACATTTTGAATAATAAATGTGTACCATGCAGCACCTTTTGGGGAACAGAAGGGTGTACCTTGAAAAGTCATCGACTGTAATTTTATAATTACAAAAAGTCCTGCTGACTGACAGGCAAGGGCCTCTCCATATATGTTCCTCTCTATGTAGTCACTGCGCTTTTGGGTCTTTTTTCAGTTATCAAGACATCAAGCGTTGCAGCTCTGGCACTGTATGGAGCAACCTGAGCCCTTACACCTGTCTATCCTTTCAGCACTGTGCCACCTAAGGCAACACTGAAATAGACAGATCTTTCCAAGGAAAACCACTGCTGGTTCCTCCCGTTACAGGTCTAGGGCAGTGGGAAAAAATGTGATCCTGTGTTGAAAGGAATTACCGTATTTGCTGGCGTATAAGACGATTTTTTGGCCCTGAAAAATATGCCTCCAAGTGGGGGGTCGTCTTATACGCCAGGTACACTTCAGATAGACTGCCCATAGTGCTTGCCCCGTGCCATAGTGGCCTCCCGATGCCCGCCCACTTCATTCCACATACCGTTCAGGCATCAGCAGCGCTGCTGGGTGTATGCTTGGCTGTTATGCGATTTTGCTGTTATGCGATTTTACCACACTCACAAAATCGCACACAGCCGACCATATAACAAACTCTGTATTTTGAGTGGAAATGTGTTAGGGGGTCGTCTTATACGCCGAGTCGTCTTATACGCCGGCAAATACGGTATGTGAGCTCCTTGGTCTGAGAACTAACCTAGGACTATTTACTACCTACGAGAAGATAGGTGACGATCAAAGCAGAGTCTGCTTGCTTTTACCTGGAGGGGCACCACCCTGGACATCAGGTGATCAAAATAAAGGTCCACTGCTTCGGTGAAGCCCTTGTAAGTTGTTCTTAGCCTCATGTCAGAGTCTTGGAGTAGCCAGCTTGAATAAAAAAAAAAGGGGGGGAGTTAGTTCCACTGTTTGTGGGCTTGCTCTGGGCAGAGTGATGTTAGTGTGAAAAGGAAGCAGCTTCAGAGTGCTCAGGAATGAGTCTGGAGACCATTCCCTCCCCACTCCCTCTACTCAGCCAGTAAGTAGGAGATGATGCCAACTGATTCAGGAACACACATGGCCCAGCCTCAGCCCTGCGCTCAGCACTGCTTCCCTACAGAGGACACCAGCCCTGGTGGGAATTTATTTCCAGCTGCATGGCTATAGATCTGGCTGCCAAAGTGAGAAAAGCTTTTCATTAGACCCAAGGCCCAGTTTTCAAGCATTTACTCCACAACCTCATTACAATGGGTGAAGCCAAAGGCGTTAGGCATCGCTAGGACTAGAGAAGGACACAGACGCAACCTTCCAGTGTCACATAGAAAAACAAGCCTTAAATGGAGACTGTGAGAGGCTAATCCGGCTTCCTGCTGCTCTGGCCCAGCTCCCCTGTGCTTACCTGGCAGACTCATTTGCATCATTTGCATCATTTGCATCAGCTATTCAGAGCTCAGCTCAGGTGGGGAGCAGGTGAGTAAGAAGATGAATTCTTCCTACAACCTGTCTGTTTTGATCACATTCCCCAGATAAACACAGAGCATTCGTTCCAGAGCTGGAGTCAAGGTATTTTTCCATCTCACTTGAAATTCTGAGGAAACGTTTATATTTTCTTACAAAAGGCTCTGAAGCACTCTTGTCCTGCTATAGAAGCCCTAAACAGGGTCAGAAATGATCAATTCATGTTAGGTAAAACTGGATGAGGCGAGGGGTGTCCCCTCTGCACTGACACCTCCACATTCCATCTTGCATAGAACAGGTCCGTTTCTTATCCCCGGTGGGATTCTGCCTCTTTTCCAGCAGTCCCTGCTTGGTGTGCCCATCCTCTATGTGGCCAGGGCTTGAATGAACAGGAGCTGCACCGGGAGGTCTGAGTGCTGGAGCTCCCTGCTGCTTCTGAGCTAAGGCTTAGGTCCTGGTCGCTTCCTGTACCCGCTCTGGCTGAGCCTGAGGACATCGCTCACACACAGATTTCTAATCCTCGGGTGTCCAGAGAGGCCACTCCGGCTGTGTTCACAGCTTTGTTGAATGAATGGCACAGCGACAGAGAAGTGATCCTAGGCAGTGGAGGAAATGGAGACACAGTCTGCCTGTGGCCCATGGGGAAAGGCCAGGTCGTGCTGGAAGCAAGAAAGAAAACAAGGCCTAGGCTGGAGGCTGTACTCCAGGGAGGAGCAGTTCCCACAGGAGGCGGCATGGCAAACAGGGCCAGCCTTCCTCCCGCTTGGGGCGGCACAGGGTAGGGGAAGAGTGGAGCAGCCATCTGGAACGCAGTGAGGATGGGAGAGATTATGCCTATTAACAAGAAAATCTTTTTTTTTTTTATTAATGGCAATAATGGTGAGGATGAGGAATGAATGTGGTAACAGGTGATTCTTCTCTGGGTTTCTACTCCAACCACACACAGCAGTCCATGGACCTTGTGGAGACTACACATCCTAAGATAATTCATTAGGGACTGAGATTTGAAGATGAAAAATAAAACAAAAAACAGTAATTTGCTTCTCTTATACTTCATCAAAATACTAAGACTTTAAATAAAATAAATGCTGGTACCATTCCTAAGAAACAGATAGGCAGGTTCATTTTTTCCTGTTTTGTAGACAGGAAAGTGAGGTCTAGAGCAGAAAAATGACCTGACTGAGGGCCCAACTCACAGCGGAGCCCTGATGAAGTGAAGGGCCTGGGAACGGCCAGCCCTTCTGCTGCTGCTTGCCACATAAAAACCACATGGCATTTGACAAGGACAATGATTTGGAATCATTTAAAATAACCCCATTTGGATGCAACTTATTCTGAAAAAGAACTTCAGTACAGAATGAAGAAACATACTTTAAAAGCAAAGTTAAACCTATGTTTGTGACTCACATTTTGCATAAGCATACAGGATAACTCAAGCTGTGGCTGGAGCCCCCACAGCCCCACTCACCTGGGCAAGCCCCCGAGGTCAATCTCACTGCAGATGTAGGGGCCTGGACGCAGAATCACCCACAGCCCGATCTCCGCAGCCATCAGGACAAAGGCCCTAGGAAGGTCAATGTCAGCAACTCTCAGGACATCTGAGTGGAGGGTGGGGATGAGCCCAGCACACATCGCAGGGTGGCAGAGCTGCCCGGCTCCTCACCTCACCTGCCTTCCTCTCTCACCCAGAGACTGGGGTGAGTGAAGGGAAGGCTGAGCCCCTGCCCCCAGCAGAGCAGGGACTCCTACACCAGGTCATAGGCCAGAGGTCCTGGGAGCTGGGTTCTCGCTGGCTCCCAACCTAGGATGGTCCGCACAGCCCCACTGGGTCATGAGGAAGAAGGGCATCACACAGGGGACAGGGGCCCTAACAGTGGACCTGGCTCCAACGACCTCGCTGCCCTGAAGGGGTAACCCCTGTCCCAGCCTGGGTGGCTGGACCCCACAGCAGAGCAGGTCCAACACTGGGGATCATGCACCTCTGGGCTGCAGTGAGGAGGACGGGGCTCAGAGGAGGCAGGCCCGGCTGCCTAGGAGTAACAGGTTCATTGCTGGAGAGCATCTGGTCCTGAGTGCGAGCCTGTCAGTGTCCTGAGAACAAGGCTCTGGACCCCAGCCTCCCTCTGGTTCTCCAAGCAGAGCCGAGACGTCACTGTGGTCCCTAATCAACCAGAGCCAGCCTCCTTCCTGCTTCCCCGGCCTGGGCCAAGTCACAGAAGCAGCAACAGCACGTACTCCAGATCCAAGTTCCCAGAGAAGTCAAATTTGCCTCTTTGTGGCTCATGAAGGTTCCACGGAACATAGCTGTAATAGAAAAGATAATTATAGGCCTGACCTTTTCATTTATCCCACTTCATCTCCCATATTACCGCCTTTATCCCTAAAACACCTTATAATGGTTGAAGATGTATTTCCTAGGTACATTGTCTTAGTGACATCAGGACTGGAACCAAGAACTAAGTGAAGAGATGGAGAAGCTCTAGGGAACCCAAGGACAGTCCCCAGGGGACTAGGAGCTCACATCCTTAGGAGAAGGAAGAGAAGGCCAACAACATATGGGTGAAGCGTAAGACATGGGCACAGGATAGCTTGGGCTGTGCTCTCTCACCTCCTGCTGTCCTTCTCTCTCTCTCTTCACCAGAGAAAAAGAAGTCGCTTCATGGGAGAAACAGTTAAAAGTCGTGTAAAAGAAGACCTTAATTATTAGTCCTATTTTCTAACTGAAGCAACGAATTCCAAACCTTGTAACAGAAAAGAGGTTCTAACTCTAGAGAGAGGATGAGGAAATGAAGTAAGTTCTTTAAAGGGCCCAACTCAAGAGGCAGAGGTATGGAGGGACATATGACAACGGTAATGACAGCTGCTCCTCTCCTGGACTCCCACCCACCCCTGGCTTCTAGTGAGGCCCTCTCCAACTGCAAAGAATGTGTCCGGGCCTGAAGTGAGAGGGGAGGCTTGCTTGCTTTGGGTTCAGGCTCCAGAGTTACATGTTTAAGCAAATACAGATTATCCTGCTTTTGTAAGGCAAAATGGTTGTCTTGCAATATTCCTACAAACTTCAGGAGTCCTAGAACGTTTGAATGTACCCCCAGGATCAGAAATTTCATATGCAAATAAATGGATCCTTTTAAGGAATCTTTCTGGAAAATTGCACACATTTGTTTCAACTATGCTGTCATAGCTCAGAATATTCCTGTAACTCTTTTTTAGAATTTATCTTCAAAGCCAGTTCATAAACCACCCAAGAAACTGCATGTCCTTGATTTGCAATCCCATTTTTGCCGATAAATAGAAAAATACAGCCTGATAACCCACTTTCTTTCCTAGACTGGAATTCAAGTATCTGTTGGCAATTTTGAAAACTAAGTCCATGAAAAGGTCAAGATTTTTCGCCACTGAGCCTATTTTTTAACTGACTCACACACTCAACATTTTATTGAGTGCCCACCACGTTCCATCACTGTGCGAGGTGCTAGAAGGAAAGCTTCTGAAGGCAATTCTAAAAAGGAATGCTGAAAACTACTCACAGACCGTTTCCCAAGATAGTTATTTTGAAGAAGACTACACTGATTTGCTGTATTAATTGGGGTGTAGAGTGCTCGTTAAAAAAAATTACTTCATGATAATTGGATCATCTCCTACACCTATATTCCCCTCCTCCACTTTGTACAGTGTTGCTCTTTCTGGTCCCCAGAACTTATATCCATGGCCCATCTCTCATTCCCACTAATGGAGAGCGCTGCAGGGATTACGAGGAAGAGAGACTGTTTCCCCATCAGAGGCTGCTCAGATTTACAATCTGCCAGGCCTCACCCATCCTGGCACGCTAGAGCCCCCCAAGCTGGGCTCCCACGCAAAAGCCCAGAGGTAAAACTCGAGGAGCCCACGGAGGAACAAGGCTTGCGGGGGGGGGGGGGGGGCGGAGCAACACTCACGTGGTGAGGGTGTTCAAGCCACAGGCTTTCATCTTCAGCAAGCGGTCCCACCAGTATGCCTTGGGCACACGGAAATAGTGCACGGAGCCTCCAAAGATCCAGAAGGTAGAGTCCTCCAGCATAAAGTTCTGGCCATTGGTGTGCAACCCAACCCGCCGGTGCCTGAGCCAGGGAGAGATCAGGCTGCGCCAGCCCAACCTACAAAAAGGAAAGGCAGTCAGAAAGCCTCGAAGGTCGCCTTCAGCAGTGAGCAGGGGCACTGGAACAGACAGGCTTCGTCTTTTCCTTCGCAAGGCCCTCAGCCTTTCTAAGGAGGGCCTGCTTCCAGGGTGCTCACAAGAGGCTCCCACCCTCTGATATAGCCACACCTTGGAAGGAGCCTTTCTTTGACACCACTGACTCATCCGGCCCGGCTGTAAGGGAAGAGTAAACTGAGGATGCAATCAGGAATGACACGAATATAACATCCGACATGGAGACGGTGCTAACAGGAGAGAGGACAAGGTGGGCGCATACTGCATGGGAAGGATGGGCTTCGCGGGCTGGGAAGCTGCCTTCTGGTGCAGGGCACTTGGGGCGACTGTAGGGGATGAGGGGGCAGGTATGTCACACAAGTTCCTACAATGGCCAGCTTCCTAGGCCATGTGACTAAATATCAAAGCAACAACTAATTCAAATAGTACCTCTGAGCCACCTCACGGCCACAGCTGCCTGGCTCGAGGTGTAAATACCTGCAAAGAGGTATCTGGGTTAGAAACAGCATCTGTTCATTGACCAAATTTCCAGGTCTTAATTATCATCTAAAGATCAATGTCTTGTTGGCCAAGAGATAACCCTGCATGACAGAGAGTCCCACCTTGGAAAGCTTTAGTCCCTGAAAAAGCACTTCAATCTCTTGGATTAGCCAAGGGAAGCCCCCTCAAATTGATATCCATAATTCAGTGCTCCAGTCTTCTAATAGAAAAAGCCAGCAAGAGAAGCTGGGAGAGCCAGAGTTTCCAGCCAGAAAATTTAGGAAACTTGGAAACAGAATACAATAGCGGTAGTGATTCTGGTGCAAAAGCAAATTTTAGTTGGTGCCTTTTCTGTACCCACTACTTGTTACAGCTCCTGACACTAGAGTGCATCTTGCCCAGCAGGGCTCTTCTGCATAAAAAAGCTCCCTAAACTGCTTCTGGTCTGTCCACTCATTTTTCAACACTGGCTAAAATGGTACCACTGGGACACGTGTCCTGGTGAAGGCCCAACTTGATCCATTCAATCAGTATTGATACACATTGATTGGGGATTGTCGTCTCTTAGAAGAAACAGACATGTATGAACCAAAAGTGGGCTGACAGCAGCAGTCTTAATTTTGGATTCAACAATTTTCTGTGCCTTCCAAAGGAGCAGCTCCTTCACAAAGCTTCGCCAGCCATGTGGACCAACAGCAGATGTCACCGGGGCACAGAGCACATGCACCTCACTCACCCCATAGCTGACTCTCCCAGTGGGCTCTTGGGGTGTCCCATCCCTCCTGCTCTCTCTCTATCTCTCCATCTCTGCCACCAGCACTCTTCCCCTGCTGAGTTCATTTCCTACGTACCAGCCACCTTTACCTCTACCTACAATGCCAAGTGCTTCAGTACAGAACATGAACTTGCACACCCTACACTGTAAAGCTGCCAGAGCCCTGCTATTAATGGGACCATTTTTAATGGCATTTAGTGAAAGTCTATGGCAACTTGCTCTTGCTCCTCAGGAAGCTCACTCTCATTCTACCCAAGTTCCTCCAAACTACACGTTATGGTTCTGATACAGAGTCTTCTCCACCTCCCTGCACACTCAGATAATTACAATCCAGTGTCATGAGTGCTGCTGTAAGTCATGCACAGAGATATGGCCAGGGCTGGCTTCATGGGCGGGTGACCCAGACAGTCAGTCGCACAGGGCCCCACACACAGACGGCCCCCTTGCAACGAGTAATAAATAAGCCATCCAGATCTAATGCACAATATAATGAACACAGACAACATTGCTCTACAATTATAGAATGTAATAAAAATCACTTCAATGGCATATTACAATATACAAAGTAACACATTCTACACCTTTAAAATTTTGATTTTTAAAAAAAGGTCCTACACATGATTTCAGATACTCTCCTATCTCTTTCCTAAAATTCTTCATAATTTTTCAACAAGGGCCTCACATTCTCATTGCGCACTGGGCCCCAAAAATTAGGTAGCCAGGCCAATGATGGCAGAGGACTGTAACCGAAACATATAGGTAATCACTGAATGAAGAAATTACCTAAATCATTCAGGCAGAGTCAAAGACGTCATATTGAAGATGAGATTCTCACTGGGTCTTGAAGGCAGGAAATATAAGACAGCACAGGAAATTCGGGGCAAACCCAGAAAACAGTGAAAGACATATATTCGTGGAATGGTCTACTGCAGCCCCCGCCTCCTCAGCGGCCTGAGCCTGGGCTTGCTCACCACCAACTGCCTGCTGCTAGTCTGCACTGAGATAGATACAGAAATTGAGATACTCTTACAGCAATGAGCGCAATTTTATGTCTGTTGAAGCGAATCATAAAAGGTTGGGGCATGTATTTGGTATATCTTTTCATTTCCTTTTTTCTAGTAATTTGTTTTTATTGTGTTTTATAAAGTAACAGATTGGAAATTTTTTAAAAAAAAGAAAGAAAAGTAATTTTTCACGACAGACAGAGTGAGAAGTCCTTTTCTGGACCAGAAATAATGGTCTGGCGTTGGGCAGTTGTGATCATGGAGATGGAAAGACAAACATATTGACCAGTTGAATGTATCAGGCTTAGGCACCAAATGGCTGCAGATTCTGGAAGAGACCAGAATCATGTGAAAATCACTTCATCAGCAGCCTTCCTAACATGTAACTAAAGTCAGCTATACTAGAGGTTTGGGTTTAGCCACAATAATTCTCAAAGGTGGCAGCATATTTCAATCACCTGGGAAACTTAAAACTAATCAATGCCCAGGCTCCACCCCTGACCAATCTCAGTAGGTGGGGCAGAGGTAGTGTTGCTTTTGAAAAGCTCCTCCAAAGATCCTAACAGGTAAGGATGAGAGCCACTGGCCTAGGAAGAGTATTACAAGAGGGACTGGGGCAAGTTTGGGGGCTCTGGATGGACAGAGACAGGAGAGAAGGATGCCAACAGGGGAGAAGATGCCACAGATATCACTGACCACTTGGGAATCTCATCTAGGGACACTCATGAGCAAAGAGAATGATTTTTATTTACTCCTTCTTACTCTTCACAGCCCCCAGGATCTAAAACTCAAGCTGCAGCTGCAGGACTAAGTTCAGCTACATTATACTTAAAATAGTCATTTGTGGATAACTTGGGAAACTAATCACTTTTTTCTTTCTCTAAAGAGAAAAGTTCCATGTTCCAAGTGATTTATAAATGGTATTTTGGAACACAATTCTTCCAAAGGGCCACCTTTGGAAGGAGGACCACCTTTGGGGAAGTGAAAACAAAAACAGCATGTTTTTGGAGGATGAAGTTTTTATGTTTCAGGACATGAATCCTGGCCCTACCTCTAGGAGCACTGTAACCTTCGGTTAGTGATACTAGCTCTGTGGGCGTGAATCTGTTTCCTCTATAAAACAGGACAAATGCCTACCCTGCCTGCTCACAAAGGCTGTTGTGAGGGCCTGGTGTAAATGAAATCATCTGTGATGTGCTGTAAAGAGTCTTGCCACTACTGGAAATACATTTATTTTAGCTTAGCATGCTTTGCATATCAGAGAGAATAGCCTCAGGGTGCGAGGGTTTATGTCCTCAACATGGAATAATCCCAATCTTTCTCATTTAATTTAGCATTAATTATATTTTATGTGCTAGACTTTGTGCCAAGCTATTTTATTTCTAAATAAGGTAGAAATAAGCTTTGTGCCAAGCTATCAACTTCTAACATTTTACAATAAAAGTGTGTCCACCGGGATCCTGTGAGACCAGCCCAGCCCCTTAGCCAGAAGTCTGCAGATTCCAGCTGTGGACCAGACCAACCCTGCCTCCTGTCTTTGTGCCACATGCAAGCTAATGGTTCTCACACTTTTAAGTGGTTGCAAAAAAATCAAAAGAAAGATATTTTGGGACACCAAAAAAATTATATGAACTTCACATTTCAAGATCCATAAATAGTTTTATTGGCAGCCCATCACACCCATTCATTTACTTATTGTCTGTGGCTGCTTTGGGCACAGTGAAGTTACTGTGATAGAGACTACCAGTATATGCTCTGCAAAGCTGCAAACATTTACTATCTGTCCCTTTTCAGGAAACCCTGCCATAGAGGATGAGGCCCTGGATACTAAAAGGAGGCCTCTCCTCCTCCACCTTAGCCACTGGGCCTCCTTCTAGCCACCCCCTTGCTCTGGCTCTTCCCACCTGGCTCTTTCCTTTGGCTGCAGGCTCCTGACTATTATGGCTGTCGCATACCACACACACGGGAGAGTTGGTCTCCCTTGGCTTTGGACACATCTGCTCCAAAGAACGCACTCTGCCTTCACGCTTCATGTGCTCGCAAACTCTCCTGGCTCACTTGACCACCCACCTCCCGCTATCCGGCTTTCCCCTCAGGCATCCTACTCTCCTGGCTCACCCCAGGCTAGAATGAGGAAGAATTGGCTGGGCCGATTCTTTTCTTAAAAACAGGGACATACTGACAGCCTGGTGGTAAAAATACATATGTAATTCATTCTCTCTCTCTCTCCCCCTCTCTACCTTTCTCTCCCCCTCCCCACCCCATTGTTTTTAAAGACAGTGAGAATACAATTTTAGCAATCACTCCACCTTATTCTCCTGGCCAGAACTTCAAAAGAACAATCTGCAATTCTTCACCAAGCTCACATCACTGATCCTAACTTTTGTTTACAAATGCTAGGAGAGCTTCCCGTTCCCCACCCACTAAATGCAGAGGTGTAAGCACTGAAGGTGACTCTCTGTGACTCCCTCATTCCAATGCAGTCCCTGCTAGTGACACACACTCTTTAATCTGTCCCCTAGTGGATAATTAATCATCAGGAAACTTCCATCCAGGTTTACATCACCAGGTGTGTGGTCTGCATCTGCAGAGTATCTTCATCTGGAGCTTGTTAGAAACTCAGGCCTCACCTGAGACCTACTGACTAAGAATCTGCATTTTTAACCAGACCCCAAGGTTGAAGTCTGAGAAGCACGAATCTATTCAATATATCTTCTCCTTTGATATATGTATATATAGTCTCTTTCTGGATAAAGCTTCTCTTTGCAGTGTCTTTATATCCTATTATTTTCTAGATTTTTAAAAAACTATTTCCTCACAGTGCTTATTAAGCAGCATGAAATTAACACTGCAAAGAAAAACTAGCTATTATCAAATTCCAAGTTCTGGAGAATTCAACTGTTTCCTCTCTGGAAATTTTTTGATAGGTTACTAGATGAGTTTTTAATACATTAAGAAAGGGGATGAATTCACTGAGAAAATGAGGATACTAGGTTAATGCAAAGATAATCGCGGTTTTTGCCATTACTTTTGCAGCAACCTAATAAATGCATTATTGCTCCAAGGAATTCACTGAGAGAAAATGAGATGATACATGTTAGAGCTTCATAAACAACAAAGTACTCCTCAAATGGGTATTAATTAATACTGAGAATGATCATTGGTACTAGTGATCATAATATTAATAATAACCTCCACAGATCTGAGTAATTAACTGAGTAATAATAAAATAAAGGAAATATGAAGTGTGTGTTTAAATCAGGTCAGGGAGACTTTCCTTGCCAATTAGATTGTTACCAAGGAGCTAACCAGATCCTGAGGAAGCCCTTGTTACTGCTGCTTTCCTAGTGAGCAGTTCAGTCATGATGAAAATTTTCTTGATGAGACCAGAGGCATCTGGAGCTTATTATTAACACTTTCTTTTGGAATTTCTGTTGCCTTTGTATCTTTGCTTCATTGTAGGATAAGTAACTTTTCAGTCCTCGAATAAACTGAACAGCAGGCCCTGGTCACTGATGGGACTTGTCCTCAGGTTTGCTCTGCTCAAAGCCATACTCGGTTCAATCTACAGTGAGGTTCCCAGAAGAAGGCACACATGTCAGGATTTCTGACAGGGCCTCACAAAATATAACAAGATCTCTACATTCCTGTCGCTACCATCCCTTTGGGCAAGTGTTATAGGCTGCACATGCTAGAGACACAATAAGTTGTAAAGGAGACATTAAGCAGAGGACTTGGGTCCTGAGTTCCCTGCAATGAGGACTTGTCATCAGGTGGTGACTGATGTGGGAAGAGGGATAGGGGGATGAAGTCTTCTTACACTTTATACTTGTCATTGCACTGGATGATGAGGACAAAGGGTGCAGGGCGGGCTGCATAGTACTAGACATGGTCCAAAGTGCTGGGTGGACATGTGTGAATGGAAAAGGGCAGATAAGCAGGTAACAGGCATACAATCTCTTCCATGTGGAATGGGCCCATGAATTGATTCTCAGCTTTCAGAGAGGCTCTTCCAGGGCAGCTGGGGTTGGCGAAGAGCCAGAACCAGTCACTTATATAAGTGATCTCCTTGAATGAGGTGTGCTAATCAGGACAGGTCTGAAATGTCTCTTGCCATGCCAGACAGTATCGTTATGTCACCTGTAAATCCGGCAAATATTGCGATATTGATCAGTAACTGGGGTCGTGGTGGGACTGGGAAGCCACACTTGGGGTTATAGCCCTCTCCTTCAGTGTTCTGTCATACCACACACAGTCTGACCAGATTCAGACAGGCCAGTATCCACACAACCTGACATGGCAGGGACAGTGTCATCAACTTCTGGAATATGTTGGCCTCCAGCAGAGATTAGGCAACGCTCACACAGAAGACAAGTCCCTGCTGGTCTCGAGGGTCGGTTATTTGCACATTATACATAATGTGTACGTGCTTGTTAATCTGAGGTGATAATTTACAAATCCAATTTCCAGGTACACTGCGACCGTACTAGGGCCACCCTAAACAAAGGTTCAACTAAATGTGGATCCACAGCATCGCTTTCAAGATGCTGACCAAGAAAACACTCGTTTATCCAAGTGGTCATGCCAGATACCATGAGATAGTAGATATGTTCAACATCATTACACATAAAAATTTCCTCCCTTGGGTCTGATTTACAAATTTCTATTCATCACTCTCAAGACTCTGATGGAGTTACAGGCTCCCATGAGGCCCAGTTTCCTTGGACACCCATTCCCCCTGAAGTGTCCATTTGGGGACATTTCAGTCCTACCAGTCTACGGCCCTGTATACTTCTCCCTCAGCTGGGGAGTTTGATGGCCTAAGAAAGGAACTCTTCACTCTTTGACCCAGGTGGGTGCCCTCAATGCCTCTACTCCAGAATAGTGCCTCTTGGATCAAACCTCGAGCCCAAGAACTTCAGCCCCAGGGAAATAAAACTCAGTCCCTGTGTCTGGTCCAGCTTTCTGGATGTGCTCTTTGGCCTGGGCCCAATGCTTTGAGCTCCTGCTTTGCAGGGAGACATTAAATATTTCCAAAGGGCTTGGGCCTTCTCTTCCAAAGCCAAATACATTCATTTTGTACAGATGCAAGGCCATTGTGCAGATCATTCCGCAATCTTAGCAGCTCCGTCCTTTCCTCTGAAAAGATTTCAACATAAGCCAGAACTGGCCTAGCACTCAGGCTCTGGCAAGTCAGGCCAAATGGCTGCCTCAATGACCCAGAGACATGCAGTTAGATCAGAGGGCAACATTTTCTAAATACTGTAGGAAGTTTGTATGTGAATGAGCATTTACTAGACCTAAACCTTGAGACCCGATTGTCAACAAAAAATACAAAATCTTCATTAGTAATCTACCACATAACAACAATGAAAAGTGTCCTGATATTATGTGACACTGTATTTTCACTTTGGGAAAAATTTCCACTGATAGCATCATAAATGGAAAAGGTGTTGTATCTCAACCTAGAGAGAAGCGCAAGTCTTTGAGATAACCCGAAGGACTCTACTGATAACAAGACTCTGATCTTAGAGAAGCATGTGGAATCGGAATGAAATGATTTCACGAAATTGGGGACAATATAAATATGTTTAAAAATTTTTAAATCTACCACATGGGACTTATCTACATAGATATATGAGAAAGGAGCTAGTTCTTACGAGACACAAAGAATCGACACCAAGATTAGACAGAATTTTCCCCTCAGACTCAAGGAACTCAGAGCCTCCTTCACACTGATCCAACAGAAATAGAATGTGCTATTTTACTTACTCATTTTAACTTACTTATTTCAAACGTCTATCGAGATTTAAAATGAGTGTCTCATACGGTCAGCAATTCTACATATAGAAATATGTCCAACAGATATTCATTGCAACTTTGCAGCAGTAAAAAGTAGCCAACAATTGATGCCCATCCATAAGGGAATGTTTAAATAAATAATGTACCAAATGGACAAATGGGGTCACATATATAACTGTCTTCTTGTATATGCACAGAATTCCTCTGAGAGAAACCATTATCAACAATAACGTCAAGAGCGGGGAGAGAGTGCCTAGGGGCCAGAAGTAGGGGGGTTATTTTCCCCTGTGTATTATTTAAATAGTTCTTGCTTTCCATGTATTAGCTACTCATAAAATCAACTTTGCAGGAAAAACACATGTGTTCTTGAAAGGAACCTCACTGTCTTGCTGAGTGTGGGGTACAGAGGCAGTGAGTATCAACTAATGTTAAAAACGTCCCCGCTGGGTGACCGGTTAGCTCAGTTGGTTAGAGTGTGGTGCTGATAACACCAAGGTTGCCAGTTCGATCCCCATATGGGCCACTGTGAACTGTGCCCTCCCTAAAAGAGTCAACTATGCCATTGTAGCATGAAAGCAATGTGTAATCAATGACCATGGCAGTTCCCCAATTAAAAAAAAAAATGTCCCTGCCCTTCTATCCCAGAATAAGTCCCACACAATGGAAACTCTTTTTCAATATGACCTTTACTATCCAGAGAAACAGATTTAAGCAAAAGATAAAACTGAGTGGAGAGGAAGCAGCCAATATCCCCCCACCAAAAGAACTCTGTTGAGTGATGGGGGTGTGGAGGGGGCAGAGGGCCTGGACTCCAGAGTCCTTTTCAGGTACAAAATGCTCTAGAAAGATCTCTCTAAGCTCCAGCATCTCCTGAATCTTCATCAGAAGACCATTTAAGGGAACTCTGGGTCATTTCATCACAGGTTAAGTGTTTATTTCACTTGCTACTTCCTTGACCTCAGGTGGAGAGAACTCTTTGGCCAACTTTCTGATACTTCTGCTGTCGAGGCAATGTAGCTCTTTGCCCCCAATCTCCTGGGTATCCCAGCCTCTTAATCACAAATACACCAATGCCCTTGCTCCAAGACACCCTGGTCCCCTTCTGTCTCTGGTTAGCTTGGCACTATAAGACTCCCGGAGCCAACTCTGTGTTCCCAGCACCTCTCCCTGACTGAGCCACTGCCTAGCTAGTAGTGCTTCCCCACTTGTGTCTCTTTACCCGCTGAAAGAGACACTTCCCAGATGCTGAAAACTTTACCACCAGAAGATGAAAGGGACAGTGTTCAAAGAGTTTAAACATTCCAGGGAATATGACTCAGGCCTCAAGCCCAGTAAAGTCCTAGAACAGGCAAAGCTCATAAAATCAATGACCTCACAGAGCCCAGGAAGCAAGGCACAATTTGTCCACATAGTATCGGAAGACAGGACTGGCCATGATCTTGATCAAAGAAAGGGACCTGGCTACTTTACTAAGCTATCCCCCTTCACTTAAGGAGAAGTGCAATAGGGTCTCCTCCTGGAATCCAGGTAATGCCAGCTAGACGCCAGCGAAGAGACAGCTGAGTGAAGAGAGGAACTTACTTTTGAGGAGGTATTATGCAGGCTGCCTACCTGGCAGCTTTCCTCTCGCCTGACTTTTGCTAGCTAAAATGTCAAGTATGAGAAATGCAGAGTTAATTGAATTTTGCTCAGTGATGCATTTTTATTAAGGAAAAACATCATGAGTGGGAACCATGCCTTGATACTATCAAGCAGGCATTCCTGTGTTGGAGTGGGAGGAGGAAACAGAATGAGAGGTAGCTGGCCCAAATACACAGTTCACGTTAATACACGCATCACAGACCTCAAAGTAATATGCTGAGTTGAAAAAGCCAAACCAAAGCAGAGCGCATACTTTAGGATTGCCTTTCTATAAAATACTAGAAAATGCAAACTAATATATGGTGGCAGAAAGCAAGAGATCAGTCTGCTTGGGGATGGGGGAGCAGAGAGGCATAGGAGAGAGAGATGCTAAAGGGCACACGGAAATCTTTGGGGCTGATGGATACTTTCACCATCTTAATTCCAGTGATAGTTTCACAGGTGATATATATGTATAAGCTTATAAAAATGTACATGGTAAACATGTGCAGTTTGTTGTATGACAACTACACTGCAAAAAAGGTAATTTTTTAAGAAAGACCAGGGCCGGCCGAGTGGCTCAGTTGGTTAAGAGCTCGCTCAAGAGTTTGAGCTCTGAGCAACAGCGGTTCAAGTCCCAGCCCGAGCTGAGCAGCCGCAGAGCTGCCAACAGGTGGCAGGATGGCTCAGCTAAAAAAAAAAAAAAAAAAGACCATTTCAATTGTAATATGTATGATATGGGAGAGAGTGGGGTGGCGGATTGGGGGGGGGTTGTCACTTCGAGGGGTCAAAAGTATAACTATTGCACTGTGTTGTACAGCTGAAACTAATTTTTAAAAAATGTTTATTTCACAATAAATTTTAAAAAAAGAAAGACCATTTCAAGCTAAAAAACCAAAGGTTGAAATCTTCCTCAACCAAGGTCCCATTTCTTGGATGTGATATAATCAAAGAGCTATGATTGACCATGAATCTGCCTAAGGTAAAATTTGTGGGAAAAAACAAAAGCTGAAGTCAAGCAGACCCCTCCTCTTACCCAAATACCTGCCTTCTGAGGGGCAGAAAAAGGGCTGCTCCTGACAGCTCAGTTCCACAAAGCTGCCAGCTGAGTAGCCAGTTCCCATGTGACTATATTCCACTGGGCACATCCACATTCCCAACAACTGCTGAGAGAGTCCCAACCTCCCACTCAGTTAATGACCCAGTCAAAGCTAGAGTAAGGCAGGAAGGGGATGAGACAATGAGTATGATCTCCTCTGGCCTCCAGAGATTATCTTTCATGTCCAGCTCAGGCTGGACAGAAAGAATTGGGCAGAAAGTGCCCATGAATCAAAAAGATGGCCAAAAGGCACGTATTCTAAAAGACAAGTTCAGAGATAGGTCTGAACTTGGTTCACAGCTTCTCTGGCCTGTCTTAACCTGCTGAGAAAGAAGAGATAGCAGGAAAAACAATACTATCCTAAACACTTCAAACTATTTCCACAGACTCGAGTCACAGCTATTCATTCTCCATTGTCATTCCCAGGCAACTCAATAAGCCACCATCCTGCCCCCAAAACTGACTACGACTGCAGTCACCCCACCCAGGTGGGAACACGGTTAACTCACCTATGAGAAGCTCAGCCAGACAGCCGTCTGACATCTCATCTCCTGTCCTGTCGGCCTCCTTCCTGTACCTTTTCCTGTGGACTATTAGGGTGTACTTACCTGCACATTTCAAGCCCCTCAGGGTCAGCCCTCATAATGACCTGCCTGGGTCCCCTGCTTGGAGTGCTCTATCCTTGACCACCAACGATGGGCAAACCACATACTGCTTGAACACCTCTGGCTTCTTCCTCGGGGGTGTGGGTTTCTTGATACCCTGCTGTACGCCAGAGGCTCCTGCTGCCTGCACTTTGAGTAATTCTTCTGAGGTTTGCATCAGCCTTGCACTGGGAGGAAAGCTAAGCCTCCTACAAGAGCCAGGACCAGTCTTCAAAGAGGAAAGGGTTAGAGACCATAGACAAGATGGGAAAAAATGTCTTGGGAACAACTGGGGAAACAAAATGCTTCTTAAGTTTTCTGGGCCCCAGAGTATGAAAAGCACCATTTCCTTCTCCCAAACAATATCATGACATCCTCACTATCTCTGAAACAAAGAGAGGAAACAAATAAGACATGTTAAGTCTTGAAAGAGTATAAATGGAATTTCTGAATGTGTTCTTGGGACAGCAAATTATGTTCAGATATTTATCTCTATCTAAAACTTCCCTATCTCCCAGAGGAAGTTCAGAGAAACTAAGAAGAGGGATAGAGAACAAGACAAGATCAAGCTGAGGGCGGTGTACCTGCCCCAAGTTCCAATGTCTCAGCCTCCAGCCTCTTCAACACTAACTTTCATCACCAAAGCATTTGTTACTGCTGGTCTGCTTCCCCAGCAACACTGGAAGTTTTGAATATGGAAAGTGCCCAGCATCGACCTGAAAGATAAGGTCAGGGCTGCAGAATCCTATAAATAGATACAGTTTAGAAAAATTCTGGATTAGGGCACCCACAAAGGCTATTAGTAAAGCATTCTGTCACTAAAAGCAACCACTTGCCACAGACATTTTGTAAAGGGGAGCTGGTGACTGGAGAATGGTGGGAAACTGGAGAGAGAAGATACATGAATCCTAGAAAAGGGCAAATAAATCCAGAGCCAAGGATCTTGGAGGACCCACGGGGAAGCGTTCTCGTGATTGTGCTGGGCAGGCTAAATCAACAATAGCCGTGAGCACTGGAGTTCTGGCCTCTGCTGAACAGATAAGCCTCCCAGCAGGCTTGGTAGAAACAGTGGAGATCTGGGAGAACAGCATTAGGAGGTTCTCCGAGGAGGATCAGAGGCAGGGCAGTGATGGGGAACATCTGCGAGGGATCCGAAGGCTAATTCTGCCGACCTTCCCAGAGGGCTGGGAGTATCCAAGAGAAAAGTAGAGCCCGGCGTCATGGGCGCGGAGGAGTAGGGAAGCCCTAGGGCACAGACGCCTGGGGACTGGGAGGGCAGCGGCTAGTGTCACCCAGAGGCCTGGATCTCCAGGCAAGACCAAAGTTCCTGGAGGCGCAGAGGGACGCTGGAGTATTGGGGAGCTACAAAAAAGAAGAGGCTGGTGGGCTGTTCCCCCAAGGGGAACTTGGGATTCGCGGGTCGCGGTAACGCAAACTCCCGGGGCTGCCTCCCTCTAGTGAAAAGAGCGGCGAGAACTCGAGATGTGGTGCGTTGGGGTGTCTGCAGTCAGGCAGGTGCCGGGCGGGGCTCTCTCACCTGCGGAGTACTAGGACACTCAAGATCACCAGCAGCAGGAGTCCGAAGGCGCGGCAGGGCCTCCGCAGGATTCTCCACGTGGTCATCGCGCGTTAGGAAAGCTCGCAGGGACCCTGGTCTAAGTCCAACCAGCACTCAGCTGCCTGCCGGAGGTTCGGCTCCGGGGGGCGGGGCCGTGCGTTAGTCGCCTGGGCAACCAGACAGCCGCCGCCCGGCCCGCCCGCGCTCATTGGCTGCGGTGGTAGCCCCGCCGCCGCTCTGCTGGGACTGGGTAGCAGAGGCGGGACCCCCGCCAGGTCCATGTTGGCGGGTCCCAACTGTTCGCCGCTCCTAAGAGGCTACCGCGGTCTCCTTGCCTTCCTTCTCCCAATCTCAGGATGATGCTCGAAGTTTCAGGAGCTGTTTTCCTAGACGTGATATGCAAACAGGTGTAGAAATACTGAGCACAAATGTTGCCCAGTCCTTGCACACTGGTTGAACACGGGTAAAGCCGACCATGCTACATTAGCAAGCACGTATTAAAGGCCCCTGCAAAGCCAACACAAGCTTTTAAAACAATTCTGATTGTGAAGAGAAAAAATTTTGAAGTAATGACTTACCATGTGAAAAAACAGAACACTGTAGAATTTCCTTTAGACATATTTTATGGCTTAGTGTGATTCACGTTTGACTGTCATTGGGGGAGGGGGATGGTCGAGGGGGGAAGCACCAAAATAATTTCTGCATTTGGTTTCCACAAGTCTTTTTTTCGCCCTGACTCCCAGCGCTTTTAATTTTTATTTTAAAAACTGAGGGCCGGCTGAATGGCTCAGTTGGTTAAGAGTTGGCTTAAGAGAGCGAGCTCTGAGCAACAGGGCTGCCAGTTAGATTCCCACATGGGCCAGTGACACTGCGCCCAAGCAGAACTGTCACTGAGCTGACAATAGGTGGCAGGATGGCTCAGCCTGGTGTAACAACAAGATTGCCTGTTGATGATGGGCTATGCCCACCCACAACCAAGACTAAACTCAGCACCTTGAGCTGAGCTGCCACTTGGATGGCTCAGTAGATAGAGCATGTACTCTTAACAACAAGGCTGCTGGTTCAACTCCCGCATGGGGTGGTGGCTACGCCCACCCACAAGTAAGATTGAACACAGCACCTTGAGCTTAGAGGACACTAGCTGCTGATGGGCAGCCAGATGGTGACTGGCGCCCTCCACAACAAAGAACAACTTGGCTGGTCCCTTTCCCCAATTCCCCAACACTGCTCCCCTCCCCCAACTCCCCGATAAATCCTTAAAAAAATAAAATTAAAAAAAAAAACTCCAGATAAAACCCTCACATTTTAGGGTAAGACAAATAAAATTCTCATTCAAGAGCAGAATTATGTTACGGACACTGTATAATATTTAGACAAAACTTACACTGTCTAACAATCACAAGCCCATCTCATCCCAACAACAAATCAGATTTTACTGAAAGAAAATCTGAAACATTTTCTAGGGAGGCTAATGTGTTTTCAGAGCATCAGAGTTTCTAGAAAATATCCCTCATTGCATATTTTAAAACCATTTTCTATACTTATACATAGTTTTGAACTTATAAAGCTGATAGGGACAAAATGAGATTTTACTTCTAAGACCAAAGACACGCAGAGTTTAGTTTGAAGGGTCCTTTTTCTAACATTAAGCAAATACTTAGTCAAGTAGCAAAAGTTAAACCAAGGAGAGGTAAAAAATAAACAAATAAACAAGGGTGGAGGCCTTCCACAATGAGAGAAGATAGGTTGGGGCTTTTCCCAGTTCTGAAAGCAGAGCCAGAAACATTCCTAGAGACTTGCAGAGAGAGCAGTAGATCCCTCTTCGTACACTCTCAAAGATAGCACATTTGATCCACTTTTTAAGACATATACCAGGTGTGATCAAATAATACAGTGAATTATTAAATTTTAAAAATTTATTACAGTAAAAGACACATTGCCATTAATCCCTCTCAAAATACTCCCCCTCACTTTGAACACACTTATCCCATCATTCTTGCCACTTTCTGAAGCAGTTCTGGAAGTACTCTTTCATGAGTGTCTTTAGTTGTACTGTCGTGGCTGCCTCCATGTCCTGAATCGATTGAAAATGTTTACCTTTCAAGGTCATTTTGACTTTGGAGTAGAGCCAGAAGTAGCACAATGCCAGATCCGGTGAATGAGGTGAAAAACAACTGTAATGTTTTTTTGTTGTTTTTTTTTTAATTAAAGTTTATTGGCGTGACAATAGTTAGTAAAGTTACATAGGTTTCAGGTATACAATTCTGTAATATATCATCTATATATCACATTGTGTAATGGCTTTATTTGACAGAAATTGCTGTACAGAAGAAGCCATGTGTGAAAAGGAGCCTTTTTGTTATGATCCAAAATACAGTGAATGCTGCTGCCAAGCGCCATCCAACAGAAAGGCAGAAAACTTCAATACAGGAAGCAGCACAATAAACCTTAGTAACAGTGTGTGACACGTTTCAACTTGTTCCGTGTAGTCAGTTGGCTATGAGCTACGGTTGAGAAAAGGTGTGTTTTAAAGTGTTCTGTAAATCATCCTCCATCATGACAACACTCCATGTCACACATTGGTAAGTCCAGACAATTAATAAAGAGGCTGGATATCAAATTAGGATTCCGAAGATTTTATTAAGCTGAGCTCAGCGACCGTCTCCCCAGCTAAAGAAAAAACGGTACCCCAGACTCGGGGGTCTGGTTTTTATAAGGCAGGGCTATATGCAAAGTAAGTTACAGAAGCCAAAAAGAATGTGCAGTTATTCCAGGTAAAACCGCATCCCGCTATCACAACAGTGCCGTTATGTTCAGATGTCTTAACAGTATATCCTGACTGGGTTGAGCTGACCACACATTCTGTCCCCTAAACTTGAAAACTTCTTTGAAGTATAAAGATAGAGGCCATGGGAGTCAACTGTCCTTTTGATATGTTAAAATAAAAGAGAGGGGAGAGTTTATTGCTGTGAGGCCTTTTGGTATGTTAAGATAGAAGCAGGGGAGGAAAGGGAACTGAGGAATATTTTTTCTTTAACCTTTTATTCCCCGGCAGAAGCAAAGCAGGTGTACAGAAGCAAAAAGAGCTGTTAGTTTTTAGAGTCTATGGGAGTAGCTGAAGTATAATTTTTTAATGTGAATCTGTCCGAACTAGGGTCCGGACCGGGGTCCCTTCAACATCACTTCTGGTATACAGCAAAACATTATGGTGTGTCCTCATCCACCTTGTTCACCAGATCTGGCACAGTGCAACTTCTGGCTCTTCCCCAAAATCAAAATGATTCAGGACATGGAAGCAGCCATGACAGTGCAACTAAATACACTTACGAAAGAGAACTTCCACAACTGCTTCAGAAAGTGGCAAGAATGATGGGATAAGTATGTTCAAAACGACGGGGAGTATTCTGAGGGGAATTAATGGCAATGTGTCTTTTACTGTAATAAGTTTTTTTTTTAAGATTTTTATTGGGGAATTGGGGGAATGGGAACAG